>NW_025963637.1:0-180542 GCF_910591885.1 Bombus terrestris | reverse complement strand
GTCCAACGGTGTCCCACGTTGTCCCACGTTGTCCCACGGTTGTCCCACGTTGTCCCACGTTGTCCCACGTTGTCCCACGTTGTCCCACGTTGTCCCACGTTGTCCCACGTTGTCCCACGGTGTCCAACGGTGTCCCACGTTGTCCCACGTTGTCCCACGTTGTCCCACGGTGTCCAACGGTGTCCCACGTTGTCCCACGTTGTCCCACGTTGTCCCCACGTTGTCCCACGTTGTCCCACGTTGTCCCACGTTGTCCCACGTTGTCCCACGTTGTCCAACTGTGTCCAACGGTGTCCCACGTGTCCCACGTTGTCCCACGTTGTCCCCACGTTGTCCCACGTTGTCCAACGATGTCCAACGGTGTCCCACGTTGTCCCACGTTGTCCCACGTTGTCCCACGTTGTCCCACGATGTCCCACGTTGTCCAACGATGTCCCACGTTGTCCCACGTTGTCCCACGTTGTCCCACGTTGTCCCACGTTGTCCCACGTTGTCCAACGGTGTCCAACGGTGTCCAACGGTGTCCAACGGTGTCCAACGATGTCCAACGATGTCCAACGATGTCCAACGGTGTCCAACGATGTCCAACGATGTCCAACGGTGTCCCACGATGTCCAACGATGTCCAACGATGTCCAACGGTGTCCAACGGTGTCCCACGTTGTCCCACGTTGTCCCACGTTGTCCCACGGTGTCCAACTATGTCCAACGGTGTCCCACGTTGTCCAACGGTGTCCCACGTTGTCCCACGTTGTCCCACGTTGTCCCACGTTGTCCCACGATGTCCCACGTTGTCCCACGTTGTCCCACGTTGTCCCACGTTGTCCCACGTTGTCCCACGTTGTCCCACGTTGTCCCACGTTGTCCCACGTTGTCCCACGTTGTCCCACGGTGTCCACCGGTGTCCAACGATGTCCAACGGTGTCCAACGGTGTCCCACGTTGTCCCACGTTGTCCCACGTTGTCCCACGGTGTCCAACGATGTCCAACGGTGTCCCACGTTGTCCCACGTTGTCCCACGTTGTCCCACGTTGTCCCACGTTGTCCCACGATGTCCCACGTTGTCCCACGTTGTCCCACGTTGTCCCACGTTGTCCCACGTTGTCCCACGTTGTCCCACGTTGTCCCACGTTGTCCCACGTTGTCCCACGGTGTCCAACGATGCCCAACGGTGTCCCACGTTGTCCAACGGTGTCCCACGTTGTCCCACGTTGTCCCACGTTGTCCCACGATGTCCCACGTTGTCCCACGTTGTCCCACGTTGTCCCACGTTGTCCCACGTTGTCCCACGGTGTCCAACGATGTCCAGCGGTGTCCCACGTTGTCCAACGGTGTCCCACGTTGTCCCACGTTGTCCCACGTTGTCCCACGTTGTCCCACGATGTCCCACGGTGTCCAACGATGTCCAACGGTGTCCAACGGTGTCCCACGGTGTCCAACGGTGTCCCACGTTGTCCCACGTTGTCCCACGTTGTCCCACGTTGTCCCACGTTGTCCCACGTTGTCCCACGTTGTCCCACGTTGTCCCACGTTGTCCCACGTTGTCCCACGGTGTCCAACGATGTCCAACGGTGTCCCACGTTGTCCCACGTTGTCCCACGTTGTCCCACGTTGTCCCACGTTGTCCCACGATGTCCCACGTTGTCCCACGTTGTCCCACGTTGTCCCACGTTGTCCCACGTTGTCCCACGGTGTCCAACGGTGTCCCACGTTGTCCCACGTTGTCCCACGTTGTCCCACGTTGTCCCACGTTGTCCCACGTTGTCCCACGTTGTCCCACGGTGTCCAACGATGTCCAACGGTGTCCCACGTTGTCCCACGTTGTCCCACGTTGTCCCACGTTGTCCCACGGTGTCCAACGATGTCCAACGGTGTCCCACGTTGTCCCACGTTGTCCCACGTTGTCCCACGTTGTCCCACGTTGTCCCACGTTGTCCCACGGTGTCCAACGGTGTCCAACGATGTCCCACGTTGTCCCACGTTGTCCCACGTTGTCCCACGTTGTCCCACGATGTCCCACGTTGTCCCACGTTGTCCCACGTTGTCCCACGTTGTTCCACGTTGTCCCACGTTGTCCCACGTTGTCCCACGGTGTCCAACGGTGTCCAACGATGTCCAACGGTGTCCAACGGTGTCCCACGTTGTCCCACGTTGTCCCACGTTGTCCCACGGTGTCCAACGGTGTCCCACATTGTCCCACGTTGTCCCACGTTGTCCCACGTTGTCCCACGTTGTTCCATGGTTTCCCACGTTGTCCCACGTTGTCCCACGTTGTCCCACGTTGTCCCACGTTGTCCAACGGTGTCCCACGGTGTCCAAAGGTGTCCCACGTTGTCCCACGTTGTCCCACGTTGTCCCACGTTGTCCCACGTTGTCCCACGTTGTCCCACGTTGTCCCACGGTGTCCAACGGTGTCCAACGATGTCCAACGGTGTCCAACGGTGTCCCACGATGTCCACCGATGTCCAACGGTGTCCAACGGTGTCCAACGGTGTCCAACGGTGTCCAACGATGTCCAACGATGTCCAACGATGTCCAACGGTGTCCAACGATGTCCAACGATGTCCAACGGTGTCCCACGATGTCCAACGATGTCCAACGATGTCCAACGGTGTCCAACGGTGTCCCACGTTGTCCCACGTTGTCCCACGTTGTCCCACGGTGTCCAACGATGTCCAACGGTGTCCCACGTTGTCCAACGGTGTCCCACGTTGTCCCACGTTGTCCCACGTTGTCCCACGTTGTCCCACGATGTCCCACGTTGTCCCACGTTGTCCCACGTTGTCCCACGTTGTCCCACGTTGTCCCACGTTGTCCCACGTTGTCCCACGTTGTCCCACGTTGTCCCACGTTGTCCCACGGTGTCCACCGGTGTCCAACGATGTCCAACGGTGTCCAACGGTGTCCCACGTTGTCCCACGTTGTCCCACGGTGTCCAACGATGTCCAACGGTGTCCCACGTTGTCCCACGTTGTCCCACGTTGTCCCACGTTGTCCCACGTTGTCCCACGATGTCCCACGTTGTCCCACGTTGTCCCACGTTGTCCCACGTTGTCCCACGTTGTCCCACGTTGTCCCACGTTGTCCCACGTTGTCCCACGTTGTCCCACGGTGTCCAACGATGCCCAACGGTGTCCCACGTTGTCCAACGGTGTCCCACGTTGTCCCACGTTGTCCCACGTTGTCCCACGTTGTCCCACGATGTCCCACGTTGTCCCACGTTGTCCCACGTTGTCCCACGTTGTCCCACGTTGTCCCACGGTGTCCAACGATGTCCAGCGGTGTCCCACGTTGTCCAACGGTGTCCCACGTTGTCCCACGTTGTCCCACGTTGTCCCACGTTGTCCCACGATGTCCCACGGTGTCCAACGATGTCCAACGGTGTCCAACGGTGTCCCACGGTGTCCAACGGTGTCCCACGTTGTCCCACGTTGTCCCACGTTGTCCCACGTTGTCCCACGTTGTCCCACGTTGTCCCACGTTGTCCCACGTTGTCCCACGTTGTCCCACGGTGTCCAACGATGTCCAACGGTGTCCCACGTTGTCCCACGTTGTCCCACGTTGTCCCACGTTGTCCCACGTTGTCCCACGATGTCCCACGTTGTCCCACGTTGTCCCACGTTGTCCCACGTTGTCCCACGTTGTCCCACGGTGTCCAACGGTGTCCCACGTTGTCCCACGTTGTCCCACGTTGTCCCACGTTGTCCCACGTTGTCCCACGTTGTCCCACGTTGTCCCACGGTGTCCAACGATGTCCAACGGTGTCCCACGTTGTCCCACGTTGTCCCACGTTGTCCCACGTTGTCCCACGGTGTCCAACGATGTCCAACGGTGTCCCACGTTGTCCCACGTTGTCCCACGTTGTCCCACGTTGTCCCACGTTGTCCCACGTTGTCCCACGGTGTCCAACGGTGTCCAACGATGTCCCACGTTGTCCCACGTTGTCCCACGTTGTCCCACGTTGTCCCACGATGTCCCACGTTGTCCCACGTTGTCCCACGTTGTCCCACGTTGTTCCACGTTGTCCCACGTTGTCCCACGTTGTCCCACGTTGTCCCACGTTGTCCCACGTTGTCCCACGGTGTCCAACGATGTCCAACGGTGTCCAACGGTGTCCCACGGTGTCCAACGGTGTCCCACGTTGTCCCACGTTGTCCCACGTTGTCCCACGTTGTCCCACGTTGTCCCACGTTGTCCCACGTTGTCCCACGTTGTCCCACGTTGTCCCACGTTGTCCCACGTTGTCCCACGGTGTCCAACGGTGTCCAACGATGTCCAACGGTGTCCAACGATGTCCCACGTTGTCCCACGTTGTCCCACGTTGTCCCACGGTGTCCAACGGTGTCCCACGTTGTCCCACGTTGTCCCACGTTGTCCCACGTTGTCCCACGTTGTTCCATGGTTTCCCACGTTGTCCCACGTTGTCCCACGTTGTCCCACGTTGTCCCACGTTGTCCAACGGTGTCCCACGGTGTCCAACGGTGTCCCACGTTGTCCCACGTTGTCCCACGTTGTCCCACGTTGTCCCACGATGTCCCACGTTGTCCCACGTTGTCCCACGTTGTCCAACGGTGTCCCACGTTGTCCCACGTTGTCCCACGTTGTCCCACGTTGTCCCACGATGTCCCACGGTGTCCAACGATGTCCAACGGTGTCCAACGGTGTCCCACGGTGTCCAACGGTGTCCCACGTTGTCCCACGTTGTCCCACGTTGTCCCACGTTGTCCCACGTTGTCCCACGTTGTCCCACGTTGTCCCACGTTGTCCCACGTTGTCCCACGGTGTCCAACGATGTCCAACGGTGTCCCACGTTGTCCCACGTTGTCCCACGTTGTCCCACGTTGTCCCACGTTGTCCCACGATGTCCCACGTTGTCCCACGTTGTCCCACGTTGTCCCACGTTGTCCCACGTTGTCCCACGGTGTCCAACGGTGTCCCACGTTGTCCCACGTTGTCCCACGTTGTCCCACGTTGTCCCACGTTGTCCCACGTTGTCCCACGTTGTCCCACGGTGTCCAACGATGTCCCACGTTGTCCCACGTTGTCCCACGTTGTCCCACGTTGTCCCACGTTGTCCCACGGTGTCCAACGATGTCCAACGGTGTCCCACGTTGTCCCACGTTGTCCCACGTTGTCCCACGTTGTCCCACGTTGTCCCACGTTGTCCCACGGTGTCCAACGGTGTCCAACGATGTCCCACGTTGTCCCACGTTGTCCCACGTTGTCCCACGTTGTCCCACGATGTCCCACGTTGTCCCACGTTGTCCCACGTTGTCCCACGTTGTTCCACGTTGTCCCACGTTGTCCCACGTTGTCCCACGTTGTCCCACGTTGTCCCACGTTGTCCCACGGTGTCCAACGATGTCCAACGGTGTCCAACGGTGTCCCACGGTGTCCAACGGTGTCCCACGTTGTCCCACGTTGTCCCACGTTGTCCCACGTTGTCCCACGTTGTCCCACGTTGTCCCACGTTGTCCCACGTTGTCCCACGTTGTCCCACGTTGTCCCACGTTGTCCCACGGTGTCCAACGGTGTCCAACGATGTCCAACGGTGTCCAACGGTGTCCCACGTTGTCCCACGTTGTCCCACGTTGTCCCACGGTGTCCAACGGTGTCCCACGTTGTCCCACGTTGTCCCACGTTGTCCCACGTTGTCCCACGTTGTTCCATGGTTTCCCACGTTGTCCCACGTTGTCCCACGTTGTCCCACGTTGTCCCACGTTGTCCAACGGTGTCCCACGGTGTCCAACGGTGTCCCACGTTGTCCCACGTTGTCCCACGTTGTCCCACGTTGTCCCACGATGTCCCACGTTGTCCCACGTTGTCCCACGTTGTCCCACGTTGTCCCACGTTGTCCCACGGTGTCCAACGATGTCCAGCGGTGTCCCACGTTGTCCAACGGTGTCCCACGTTGTCCCACGTTGTCCCACGTTGTCCCACGTTGTCCAACGGTGTCCAACGATGTCCAACGGTGTCCAACGGTGTCCCACGGTGTCCAACGGTGTCCAACGGTGTCCCACGTTGTCCCACGTTGTCCCACGTTGTCCCACGTTGTCCCACGTTGTCCCACGTTGTCCCACGTTGTCCAACGATGTCCAACGGTGTCCCACGTTGTCCCACGTTGTCCTACGTTGTCCCACGTTGTCCCACGTTGTCCCACGTTGTCTCACGTTGTCCCACGTTGTCCCACGGTGTCCAACGGTGTCCAACGATGTCCAACTGTGTCCAACGGTGTCCCACGTTGTCCCACGTTGTCCCACGTTGTCCCACGTTGTCCCACGTTGTCCAACGATGTCCAACGGTGTCCCACGTTGTCCCACGTTGTCCCACGATGTCCCACGTTGTCCCACGTTGTCCCACGTTGTCCAACGATGTCCAACGGTGTCCCACGTTGTCCCACGTTGTCCCACGTTGTCCCACGTTGTCCCACGATGTCCCACGTTGTCCAACGATGTCCAACGGTGTCCCACGTTGTCCCACGTTGTCCTACGTTGTCCCACGTTGTCCCACGTTGTCCCACGTTGTCCCACGTTGTCCCACGGTGTCCAACGGTGTCCCACGTTGTCCCACGTTGTCCCACGGTGTCCAACGATGTCCAACGGTGTCCAACGGTGTCCCACGGTGTCCAACGATGTCCAACGGTGTCCCACGTTGTCCCACGTTGTCCCACGTTGTCCAACGGTGTCCAACGATGTCCAACGGTGTCCAACGGTGTCCCACGGTGTCCAACGGTGTCCAACGGTGTCCCACGTTGTCCCACGTTGTCCCACGTTGTCCCACGTTGTCCCACGTTGTCCCACGTTGTCCCACGTTGTCCAACGATGTCCAACGGTGTCCCACGTTGTCCCACGTTGTCCTACGTTGTCCCACGTTGTCCCACGTTGTCCCACGTTGTCTCACGTTGTCCCACGTTGTCCCACGGTGTCCAACGATGTCCAACTGTGTCCAACGGTGTCCCACGTTGTCCCACGTTGTCCCACGTTGTCCCACGTTGTCCCACGTTGTCCAACGGTGTCCAACGATGTCCAACGGTGTCCAACGGTGTCCCACGGTGTCCAACGATGTCCAACGGTGTCCCACGTTGTCCCACGTTGTCCCACGTTGTCCAACGGTGTCCAACGATGTCCAACGGTGTCCAACGGTGTCCCACGGTGTCCAACGGTGTCCAACGGTGTCCCACGTTGTCCCACGTTGTCCCACGTTGTCCCACGTTGTCCCACGTTGTCCCACGTTGTCCCACGTTGTCCAACGATGTCCAACGGTGTCCCACGTTGTCCCACGTTGTCCTACGTTGTCCCACGTTGTCCCACGTTGTCCCACGTTGTCTCACGTTGTCCCACGTTGTCCCACGGTGTCCAACGGTGTCCAACGATGTCCAACTGTGTCCAACGGTGTCCCACGTTGTCCCACGTTGTCCCACGTTGTCCCACGTTGTCCCACGTTGTCCAACGATGTCCAACGGTGTCCCACGTTGTCCCACGTTGTCCCACGATGTCCCACGTTGTCCCACGTTGTCCCACGTTGTCCAACGATGTCCAACGGTGTCCCACGTTGTCCCACGTTGTCCCACGTTGTCCCACGTTGTCCCACGATGTCCCACGTTGTCCAACGATGTCCAACGGTGTCCCACGTTGTCCCACGTTGTCCTACGTTGTCCCACGTTGTCCCACGTTGTCCCACGTTGTCCCACGTTGTCCCACGGTGTCCAACGGTGTCCCACGTTGTCCCACGTTGTCCCACGGTGTCCAACGATGTCCAACGGTGTCCAACGGTGTCCCACGGTGTCCAACGATGTCCAACGGTGTCCCACGTTGTCCCACGTTGTCCCACGTTGTCCCACGTTGTCCCACGTTGTCCCACGTTGTCCCACGTTGTCCCACGTTGTCCCACGTTGTCCCACGGTGTCCAACGATGTCCAACGGTGTCCCACGTTGTCCCACGTTGTCCCACGTTGTCCCACGTTGTCCCACGGTGTCCAACGATGTCCAACGGTGTCCCACGTTGTCCCACGTTGTCCCACGTTGTCCCACGTTGTCCCACGTTGTCCCACGTTGTCCCACGATGTCCCACGTTGTCCCACGTTGTCCCACGTTGTCCCACGTTGTCCCACGTTGTCCCACGTTGTCCCACGTTGTCCCACGTTGTCCCACGTTGTCCCACGTTGTCCCACGGTGTCCACCGGTGTCCAACGATGTCCAACGGTGTCCAACGGTGTCCCACGTTGTCCCACGTTGTCCCACGTTGTCCCACGGTGTCCAACGATGTCCAACGGTGTCCCACGTTGTCCCACGTTGTCCCACGTTGTCCCACGTTGTCCCACGTTGTCCCACGATGTCCCACGTTGTCCCACGTTGTCCCACGTTGTCCCACGTTGTCCCACGTTGTCCCACGTTGTCCCACGTTGTCCCACGGTGTCCAACGATGCCCAACGGTGTCCCACGTTGTCCAACGGTGTCCCACGTTGTCCCACGTTGTCCCACGTTGTCCCACGATGTCCCACGTTGTCCCACGTTGTCCCACGTTGTCCCACGTTGTCCCACGTTGTCCCACGGTGTCCAACGATGTCCAGCGGTGTCCCACGTTGTCCAACGGTGTCCCACGTTGTCCCACGTTGTCCCACGTTGTCCCACGTTGTCCCACGATGTCCCACGGTGTCCAACGATGTCCAACGGTGTCCAACGGTGTCCCACGGTGTCCAACGGTGTCCCACGTTGTCCCACGTTGTCCCACGTTGTCCCACGTTGTCCCACGTTGTCCCACGTTGTCCCACGTTGTCCCACGTTGTCCCACGTTGTCCCACGTTGTCCCACGGTGTCCAACGATGTCCAACGGTGTCCCACGTTGTCCCACGTTGTCCCACGTTGTCCCACGTTGTCCCACGTTGTCCCACGATGTCCCACGTTGTCCCACGTTGTCCCACGTTGTCCCACGTTGTCCCACGTTGTCCCACGGTGTCCAACGGTGTCCCACGTTGTCCCACGTTGTCCCACGTTGTCCCACGTTGTCCCACGTTGTCCCACGTTGTCCCACGTTGTCCCACGGTGTCCAACGATGTCCAACGGTGTCCCACGTTGTCCCACGTTGTCCCACGTTGTCCCACGTTGTCCCACGGTGTCCAACGATGTCCAACGGTGTCCCACGTTGTCCCACGTTGTCCCACGTTGTCCCACGTTGTCCCACGTTGTCCCACGTTGTCCCACGGTGTCCAACGGTGTCCAACGATGTCCCACGTTGTCCCACGTTGTCCCACGTTGTCCCACGTTGTCCCACGATGTCCCACGTTGTCCCACGTTGTCCCACGTTGTCCCACGTTGTTCCACGTTGTCCCACGTTGTCCCACGTTGTCCCACGGTGTCCAACGGTGTCCAACGATGTCCAACGGTGTCCAACGGTGTCCCACGTTGTCCCACGTTGTCCCACGTTGTCCCACGGTGTCCAACGGTGTCCCACGTTGTCCCACGTTGTCCCACGTTGTCCCACGTTGTCCCACGTTGTTCCATGGTTTCCCACGTTGTCCCACGTTGTCCCACGTTGTCCCACGTTGTCCCACGTTGTCCAACGGTGTCCCACGGTGTCCAACGGTGTCCCACGTTGTCCCACGTTGTCCCACGTTGTCCCACGTTGTCCCACGTTGTCCCACGTTGTCCCACGTTGTCCCACGGTGTCCAACGGTGTCCAACGATGTCCAACGGTGTCCAACGGTGTCCCACGATGTCCACCGATGTCCAACGGTGTCCAACGGTGTCCAACGGTGTCCAACGGTGTCCAACGATGTCCAACGATGTCCAACGATGTCCAACGGTGTCCAACGATGTCCAACGATGTCCAACGGTGTCCCACGATGTCCAACGATGTCCAACGATGTCCAACGGTGTCCAACGGTGTCCCACGTTGTCCCACGTTGTCCCACGTTGTCCCACGGTGTCCAACGATGTCCAACGATGTCCAACGGTGTCCAACGGTGTCCCACGATGTCCACCGATGTCCAACGGTGTCCAACGGTGTCCAACGGTGTCCAACGGTGTCCAACGATGTCCAACGATGTCCAACGATGTCCAACGGTGTCCAACGATGTCCAACGATGTCCAACGGTGTCCCACGATGTCCAACGATGTCCAACGATGTCCAACGGTGTCCAACGGTGTCCCACGTTGTCCCACGTTGTCCCACGTTGTCCCACGGTGTCCAACGATGTCCAACGGTGTCCCACGTTGTCCAACGGTGTCCCACGTTGTCCCACGTTGTCCCACGTTGTCCCACGTTGTCCCACGATGTCCCACGTTGTCCCACGTTGTCCCACGTTGCCCCACGTTGTCCCACGTTGTCCCACGTTGTCCCACGTTGTCCCACGTTGTCCCACGTTGTCCCACGGTGTCCACCGGTGTCCAACGATGTCCAACGGTGTCCAACGGTGTCCCACGTTGTCCCACGTTGTCCCACGGTGTCCAACGATGTCCAACGGTGTCCCACGTTGTCCCACGTTGTCCCACGTTGTCCCACGTTGTCCCACGTTGTCCCTCGATGTCCCACGTTGTCCCACGTTGTCCCACGTTGTCCCACGTTGTCCCACGTTGTCCCACGTTGTCCCACGTTGTCCCACGTTGTCCCACGTTGTCCCACGTTGTCCCACGGTGTCCAACGATGCCCAACGGTGTCCCACGTTGTCCAACGTTGTCCCACGTTGTCCCACGTTGTCCCACGTTGTCCCACGTTGTCCCACGATGTCCCACGTTGTCCCACGTTGTCCCACGTTGTCCCACGTTGTCCCACGTTGTCCCACGGTGTCCAACGATGTCCAGCGGTGTCCCACGTTGTCCAACGGTGTCCCACGTTGTCCCACGTTGTCCCACGTTGTCCCACGTTGTCCCACGATGTCCCACGGTGTCCAACGATGTCCAACGGTGTCCAACGGTGTCCCACGGTGTCCAACGGTGTCCCACGTTGTCCCACGTTGTCCCACGTTGTCCCACGTTGTCCCACGTTGTCCCACGTTGTCCCACGTTGTCCCACGTTGTCCCACGGTGTCCAACGATGTCCAACGGTGTCCCACGTTGTCCCACGTTGTCCCACGTTGTCCCACGTTGTCCCACGTTGTCCCACGATGTCCCACGTTGTCCCACGTTGTCCCACGTTGTCCCACGTTGTCCCACGTTGTCCCACGGTGTCCAACGGTGTCCCACGTTGTCCCACGTTGTCCCACGTTGTCCCACGTTGTCCCACGTTGTCCCACGTTGTCCCACGTTGTCCCACGGTGTCCAACGATGTCCAACGGTGTCCCACGTTGTCCCACGTTGTCCCACGTTGTCCCACGTTGTCCCACGGTGTCCAACGATGTCCAACGGTGTCCCACGTTGTCCCACGTTGTCCCACGTTGTCCCACGTTGTCCCACGTTGTCCCACGTTGTCCCACGGTGTCCAACGGTGTCCAACGATGTCCCACGTTGTCCCACGTTGTCCCACGTTGTCCCACGTTGTCCCACGATGTCCCACGTTGTCCCACGGTGTTCAACGGTGTCCCACGTTGTCCCACGTTGTCCCACGTTGTCCCACGTTGTCCCACGTTGTCCCACGTTGTCCCACGTTGTCCCACGGTGTCCAACGATGTCCAACGGTGTCCCACGTTGTCCCACGTTGTCCCACGTTGTCCCACGTTGTCCCACGGTGTCCAACGATGTCCAACGGTGTCCCACGTTGTCCCACGTTGTCCCACGTTGTCCCACGTTGTCCCACGTTGTCCCACGTTGTCCCACGGTGTCCAACGGTGTCCAACGATGTCCCACGTTGTCCCACGTTGTCCCACGTTGTCCCACGTTGTCCCACGATGTCCTACGTTGTCCCACGTTGTCCCACGTTGTCCCACGTTGTTCCACGTTGTCCCACGTTGTCCCACGTTGTCCCACGGTGTCCAACGGTGTCCAACGATGTCCAACGGTGTCCAACGGTGTCCCACGTTGTCCCACGTTGTCCCACGTTGTCCCACGGTGTCCAACGGTGTCCCACGTTGTCCCACGTTGTCCCACGTTGTCCCACGTTGTCCCACGTTGTTCCATGGTTTCCCACGTTGTCCCACGTTGTCCCACGTTGTCCCACGTTGTCCCACGTTGTCCAACGGTGTCCCACGGTGTCCAACGGTGTCCCACGTTGTCCCACGTTGTCCCACGTTGTCCCACGTTGTCCCACGTTGTCCCACGTTGTCCCACGTTGTCCCACGGTGTCCAACGGTGTCCAACGATGTCCAACGGTGTCCAACGGTGTCCCACGATGTCCACCGATGTCCAACGGTGTCCAACGGTGTCCAACGGTGTCCAACGGTGTCCAACGATGTCCAACGATGTCCAACGATGTCCAACGGTGTCCAACGATGTCCAACGATGTCCAACGGTGTCCCACGATGTCCAACGATGTCCAACGATGTCCAACGGTGTCCAACGGTGTCCCACGTTGTCCCACGTTGTCCCACGTTGTCCCACGGTGTCCAACGATGTCCAACGGTGTCCCACGTTGTCCAACGGTGTCCCACGTTGTCCCACGTTGTCCCACGTTGTCCCACGTTGTCCCACGATGTCCCACGTTGTCCCACGTTGTCCCACGGTGTCCAACGATGTCCAACGGTGTCCCACGTTGTCCCACGTTGTCCCACGTTGTCCCACGTTGTCCCACGTTGTCCCACGATGTCCCACGTTGTCCCACGTTGTCCCACGTTGTCCCACGTTGTCCCACGGTGTCCCACGGTGTCCAACGGTGTCCCACGTTGTCCCACGTTGTCCCACGTTGTCCCACGTTGTCCCACGTTGTCCCACGTTGTCCCACGTTGTCCCACGGTGTCCAACGATGTCCAACGGTGTCCCACGTTGTCCCACGTTGTCCCACGTTGTCCCACGTTGTCCCACGGTGTCCAACGATGTCCAACGGTGTCCCACGTTGTCCCACGGTGTCCAACGATGTCCAACGGTGTCCCACGTTGTCCCACGTTGTCCCACGTTGTCCCACGTTGTCCCACGTTGTCCCACGATGTCCCACGTTGTCCCACGTTGTCCCACGTTGTCCCACGTTGTCCCACGTTGTCCCACGGTGTCCAACGGTGTCCCACGTTGTCCCACGTTGTCCCACGTTGTCCCACGTTGTCCCACGTTGTCCCACGTTGTCCCACGTTGTCCCACGGTGTCCAACGATGTCCAACGGTGTCCCACGATGTCCCACGTTGTCCCACGTTGTCCCACGTTGTCCCACGTTGTTCCACGTTGTCCCACGTTGTCCCACGTTGTCCCACGGTGTCCAACGGTGTCCAACGATGTCCAACGGTGTCCAACGGTGTCCCACGTTGTCCCACGTTGTCCCACGTTGTCCCACGGTGTCCAACGGTGTCCCACGTTGTCCCACGTTGTCCCACGTTGTCCCACGTTGTCCCACGTTGTTCCATGGTTTCCCACGTTGTCCCACGTTGTCCCACGTTGTCCCACGTTGTCCCACGTTGTCCAACGGTGTCCCACGGTGTCCAACGGTGTCCCACGTTGTCCCACGTTGTCCCACGTTGTCCCACGTTGTCCCACGTTGTCCCACGTTGTCCCACGTTGTCCCACGGTGTCCAACGGTGTCCAACGATGTCCAACGGTGTCCAACGGTGTCCCACGATGTCCACCGATGTCCAACGGTGTCCAACGGTGTCCAACGGTGTCCAACGGTGTCCAACGATGTCCAACGATGTCCAACGATGTCCAACGGTGTCCAACGATGTCCAACGATGTCCAACGGTGTCCCACGATGTCCAACGATGTCCAACGATGTCCAACGGTGTCCAACGGTGTCCCACGTTGTCCCACGTTGTCCCACGTTGTCCCACGGTGTCCAACGATGTCCAACGGTGTCCCACGTTGTCCAACGGTGTCCCACGTTGTCCCACGTTGTCCCACGTTGTCCCACGTTGTCCCACGATGTCCCACGTTGTCCCACGTTGTCCCACGTTGTCCCACGTTGTCCCACGTTGTCCCACGTTGTCCCACGTTGTCCCACGTTGTCCCACGTTGTCCCACGGTGTCCACCGGTGTCCAACGATGTCCAACGGTGTCCAACGGTGTCCCACGTTGTCCCACGTTGTCCCACGGTGTCCAACGATGTCCAACGGTGTCCCACGTTGTCCCACGTTGTCCCACGTTGTCCCACGTTGTCCCACGTTGTCCCACGATGTCCCACGTTGTCCCACGTTGTCCCACGTTGTCCCACGTTGTCCCACGTTGTCCCACGTTGTCCCACGTTGTCCCACGTTGTCCCACGTTGTCCCACGGTGTCCAACGATGCCCAACGGTGTCCCACGTTGTCCAACGGTGTCCCACGTTGTCCCACGTTGTCCCACGTTGTCCCACGTTGTCCCACGATGTCCCACGTTGTCCCACGTTGTCCCACGTTGTCCCACGTTGTCCCACGTTGTCCCACGGTGTCCAACGATGTCCAGCGGTGTCCCACGTTGTCCAACGGTGTCCCACGTTGTCCCACGTTGTCCCACGTTGTCCCACGTTGTCCCACGATGTCCCACGGTGTCCAACGATGTCCAACGGTGTCCAACGGTGTCCCACGGTGTCCAACGGTGTCCCACGTTGTCCCACGTTGTCCCACGTTGTCCCACGTTGTCCCACGTTGTCCCACGTTGTCCCACGTTGTCCCACGTTGTCCCACGGTGTCCAACGATGTCCAACGGTGTCCCACGTTGTCCCACGTTGTCCCACGTTGTCCCACGTTGTCCCACGTTGTCCCACGATGTCCCACGTTGTCCCACGTTGTCCCACGTTGTCCCACGTTGTCCCACGTTGTCCCACGGTGTCCAACGGTGTCCCACGTTGTCCCACGTTGTCCCACGTTGTCCCACGTTGTCCCACGTTGTCCCACGTTGTCCCACGTTGTCCCACGGTGTCCAACGATGTCCAACGGTGTCCCACGTTGTCCCACGTTGTCCCACGTTGTCCCACGTTGTCCCACGGTGTCCAACGATGTCCAACGGTGTCCCACGTTGTCCCACGTTGTCCCACGTTGTCCCACGTTGTCCCACGTTGTCCCACGTTGTCCCACGGTGTCCAACGGTGTCCAACGATGTCCCACGTTGTCCCACGTTGTCCCACGTTGTCCCACGTTGTCCCACGATGTCCCACGTTGTCCCACGTTGTCCCACGTTGTCCCACGTTGTTCCACGTTGTCCCACGTTGTCCCACGTTGTCCCACGTTGTCCCACGTTGTCCCACGTTGTCCCACGGTGTCCAACGATGTCCAACGGTGTCCAACGGTGTCCCACGGTGTCCAACGGTGTCCCACGTTGTCCCACGTTGTCCCACGTTGTCCCACGTTGTCCCACGTTGTCCCACGTTGTCCCACGTTGTTCCACGTTGTCCCACGTTGTCCCACGTTGTCCCACGTTGTCCCACGTTGTCCCACGTTGTCCCACGGTGTCCAACGATGTCCAACGGTGTCCAACGGTGTCCCACGGTGTCCAACGGTGTCCCACGTTGTCCCACGTTGTCCCACGTTGTCCCACGTTGTCCCACGTTGTCCCACGTTGTCCCACGTTGTCCCACGTTGTCCCACGTTGTCCCACGTTGTCCCACGTTGTCCCACGTTGTCCCACGTTGTCCCACGGTGTCCAACGGTGTCCAACGGTGTCCAACGGTGTCCAACGATGTCCAACGGTGTCCAACGGTGTCCCACGGTGTCCAACGGTGTCCAACGGTGTCCCACGTTGTCCCACGTTGTCCCACGTTGTCCCACGTTGTCCCACGTTGTCCCACGATGTTCCACGTTGTCCAACGATGTCCAACGGTGTCCCACGTTGTCCCACGTTGTCCAACGATGTCCAACGGTGTCCCACGTTGTCCCACGTTGTCCTACGTTGTCCCACGTTGTCCCACGTTGTCCCACGTTGTCTCACGTTGTCCCACGTTGTCCCACGGTGTCCAACGGTGTCCAACGATGTCCAACTGTGTCCAACGGTGTCCCACGTTGTCCCACGTTGTCCCACGTTGTCCCACGTTGTCCCACGTTGTCCCACGTTGTCCAACGATGTCCAACGGTGTCCCACGTTGTCCCACGTTGTCCCACGATGTCCCACGTTGTCCCACGTTGTCCCACGTTGTCCCACGTTGTCCAACGATGTCCAACGGTGTCCCACGTTGTCCCACGTTGTCCCACGTTGTCCCACGTTGTCCCACGTTGTCCCACGTTGTCCAACGATGTCCAACGGTGTCCCACGTTGTCCCACGTTGTCCTACGTTGTCCCACGTTGTCCCACGTTGTCCCACGTTGTCCCACGTTGTCCCACGTTGTCCCACGGTGTCCAACGATGTCCAACGGTGTCCCACGTTGTCCCACGGTGTCCAACGATGTCCAACGGTGTCCAACGGTGTCCCACGGTGTCCAACGATGTCCAACGGTGTCCCACGTTGTCCCACGTTGTCCCACGTTGTCCCACGTTGTCCCACGTTGTCCCACGTTGTCCCACGTTGTCCCACGTTGTCCCACGTTGTCCCACGGTGTCCAACGATGTCCAACGGTGTCCCACGTTGTTCCACGTTGTCCCACGTTGTCCCACGTTGTCCCACGTTGTCCCACGTTGTCCCACGATGTCCCACGTTGTCCAACGATGTCCAACGGTGTCCCACGTTGTCCCACGTTGTCCAACGATGTCCAACGGTGTCCCACGTTGTCCCACGTTGTCCTACGTTGTCCCACGTTGTCCCACGTTGTCCCACGTTGTCCCACGTTGTCCCACGTTGTCCCACGGTGTCCAACGGTGTCCAACGATGTCCAACTGTGTCCAACGGTGTCCCACGTTGTCCCACGTTGTCCCACGTTGTCCCACGTTGTCCCACGTCGTCCAACGATGTCCAACGGTGTCCCACGTTGTCCCACGTTGTCCCACGATGTCCCACGTTGTCCCACGTTGTCCCACGTTGTCCAACGATGTCCAACGGTGTCCCACGTTGTCCCACGTTGTCCCACGTTGTCCCACGATGTCCCACGTTGTCCAACGATGTCCAACGGTGTCCCACGTTGTCCCACGTTGTCCTACGTTGTCCCACGTTGTCCCACGTTGTCCCACGTTGTCCCACGATGTCCCACGGTGTCCAACGATGTCCAACGGTGTCCAACGGTGTCCCACGGTGTCCAACGGTGTCCCACGTTGTCCCACGTTGTCCCACGTTGTCCCACGTTGTCCCACGTTGTCCCACGTTGTCCAACGATGTCCAACGGTGTCCCACGTTGTCCCACGTTGTCCAACGATGTCCAACGGTGTCCCACGTTGTCCCACGTTGTCCTACGTTGTCCCACGTTGTCCCACGTTGTCCCACGTTGTCCCACGTTGTCCCACGTTGTCCCACGGTGTCCAACGGTGTCCAACGATGTCCAACGGTGTCCCACGTTGTCCCACGTTGTCCCACGTTGTCCCACGTTGTCCCACGTTGTCCCACGATGTCCCACGTTGTCCCACGTTGTCCCACGTTGTCCCACGTTGTCCCACGTTGTCCCACGTTGTCCCACGTTGTCCCACGGTGTCCAACGATGCCCAACGGTGTCCCACGTTGTCCAACGGTGTCCCACGTTGTCCCACGTTGTCCCACGTTGTCCCACGATGTCCCACGTTGTCCCACGTTGTCCCACGTTGTCCCACGTTGTCCCACGTTGTCCCACGGTGTCCAACGATGTCCAGCGGTGTCCCACGTTGTCCAACGGTGTCCCACGTTGTCCCACGTTGTCCCACGTTGTCCCACGTTGTCCCACGATGTCCCACGGTGTCCAACAATGTCCAACGGTGTCCAACGGTGTCCCACGGTGTCCAACGGTGTCCCACGTTGTCCCACGTTGTCCCACGTTGTCCCACGTTGTCCCACGTTGTCCCACGTTGTCCCACGTTGTCCCACGTTGTCCCACGTTGTCCCACGTTGTCCCACGGTGTCCAACGATGTCCAACGGTGTCCCACGTTGTCCCACGTTGTCCCACGTTGTCCCACGTTGTCCCACGTTGTCCCACGATGTCCCACGTTGTCCCACGTTGTCCCACGTTGTCCCACGTTGTCCCACGTTGTCCCACGGTGTCCAACGGTGTCCCACGTTGTCCCACGTTGTCCCACGTTGTCCCACGTTGTCCCACGTTGTCCCACGTTGTCCCACGTTGTCCCACGGTGTCCAACGATGTCCAACGGTGTCCCACGTTGTCCCACGTTGTCCCACGTTGTCCCACGTTGTCCCACGGTGTCCAACGATGTCCAACGGTGTCCCACGTTGTCCCACGTTGTCCCACGTTGTCCCACGTTGTCCCACGTTGTCCCACGTTGTCCCACGGTGTCCAACGGTGTCCAACGATGTCCCACGTTGTCCCACGTTGTCCCACGTTGTCCCACGTTGTCCCACGTTGTCCCACGTTGTCCCACGTTGTCCCACGTTGTCCCCCGTTGTTCCACGTTGTCCCACGTTGTCCCACGTTGTCCCACGGTGTCCAACGGTGTCCAACGGTGTCCAACGGTGTCCAACGGTGTCCCACGTTGTCCCACGTTGTCCCACGTTGTCCCACGGTGTCCAACGGTGTCCCACGTTGTCCCACGTTGTCCCACGTTGTCCCACGTTGTCCCACGTTGTTCCATGGTTTCCCACGTTGTCCCACGTTGTCCCACGTTGTCCCACGTTGTCCCACGTTGTCCAACGGTGTCCCACGGTGTACAACGGTGTCCCACGTTGTCCCACGTTGTCCCACGTTGTCCCACGTTGTCCCACGTTGTCCCACGTTGTCCCACGTTGTCCCACGGTGTCCAACGGTGTCCAACGATGTCCAACGGTGTCCAACGGTGTCCCACGATGTCCACCGATGTCCAACGGTGTCCAACGGTGTCCAACGGTGTCCAACGGTGTCCAACGATGTCCAACGATGTCCAACGATGTCCAACGGTGTCCAACGATGTCCAACGATGTCCAACGGTGTCCCACGATGTCCAACGATGTCCAACGATGTCCAACGGTGTCCAACGGTGTCCCACGTTGTCCCACGTTGTCCCACGTTGTCCCACGGTGTCCAACGATGTCCAACGGTGTCCCACGTTGTCCAACGGTGTCCCACGTTGTCCCACGTTGTCCCACGTTGTCCCACGTTGTCCCACGTTGTCCCACGTTGTCCCACGTTGTCCCACGTTGTCCCACGTTGTCCCACGTTGTCCCACGTTGTCCCACGTTGTCCCACGTTGTCCCACGTTGTCCCACGGTGTCCACCGGTGTCCAACGATGTCCAACGGTGTCCAACGGTGTCCCACGTTGTCCCACGTTGTCCCACGGTGTCCAACGATGTCCAACGGTGTCCCACGTTGTCCCACGTTGTCCCACGTTGTCCCACGTTGTCCCACGTTGTCCCACGATGTCCCACGTTGTCCCACGTTGTCCCACGTTGTCCCACGTTGTCCCACGTTGTCCCACGTTGTCCCACGTTGTCCCACGGTGTCCAACGGTGTCCAACGATGTCCAACGGTGTCCAACGGTGTCCCACGATGTCCACCGATGTCCAACGGTGTCCAACGGTGTCCAACGGTGTCCAACGGTGTCCAACGATGTCCAACGATGTCCAACGATGTCCAACGGTGTCCAACGATGTCCAACGATGTCCAACGGTGTCCCACGATGTCCAACGATGTCCAACGATGTCCAACGGTGTCCAACGGTGTCCCACGTTGTCCCACGTTGTCCCACGTTGTCCCACGGTGTCCAACGATGTCCAACGGTGTCCCACGTTGTCCAACGGTGTCCCACGTTGTCCCACGTTGTCCCACGTTGTCCCACGTTGTCCCACGTTGTCCCACGGTGTCCCACGTTGTCCCACGTTGTCCCACGTTGTCCCACGTTGTCCCACGTTGTCCCACGTTGTCCCACGTTGTCCCACGTTGTCCCACGGTGTCCACCGGTGTCCAACGATGTCCAACGGTGTCCAACGGTGTCCCACGTTGTCCCACGTTGTCCCACGGTGTCCAACGATGTCCAACGGTGTCCCACGTTGTCCCACGTTGTCCCACGTTGTCCCACGTTGTCCCACGTTGTCCCACGATGTCCCACGTTGTCCCACGTTGTCCCACGTTGTCCCACGTTGTCCCACGTTGTCCCACGTTGTCCCACGTTGTCCCACGTTGTCCCACGGTGTCCAACGATGCCCAACGGTGTCCCACGTTGTCCAACGGTGTCCCACGTTGTCCCACGTTGTCCCACGTTGTCCCACGTTGTCCCACGATGTCCCACGTTGTCCCACGTTGTCCCACGTTGTCCCACGTTGTCCCACGTTGTCCCACGGTGTCCCACGTTGTCCCACGTTGTCCCACGTTGTCCCACGTTGTCCCACGTTGTCCCACGGTGTCCAACGATGTCCAACGGTGTCCCACGTTGTTCCACGTTGTCCCACGTTGTCCCACGTTGTCCCACGTTGTCCCACGTTGTCCCACGATGTCCCACGTTGTCCAACGATGTCCAACGGTGTCCCACGTTGTCCCACGTTGTCCAACGATGTCCAACGGTGTCCCACGTTGTCCCACGTTGTCCTACGTTGTCCCACGTTGTCCCACGTTGTCCCACGTTGTCCCACGTTGTCCCACGTTGTCCCACGGTGTCCAACGGTGTCCAACGATGTCCAACTGTGTCCAACGGTGTCCCACGTTGTCCCACGTTGTCCCACGTTGTCCCACGTTGTCCCACGTCGTCCAACGATGTCCAACGGTGTCCCACGTTGTCCCACGTTGTCCCACGATGTCCCACGTTGTCCCACGTTGTCCCACGTTGTCCAACGATGTCCAACGGTGTCCCACGTTGTCCCACGTTGTCCCACGTTGTCCCACGTTGTCCCACGATGTCCCACGTTGTCCAACGATGTCCAACGGTGTCCCACGTTGTCCCACGTTGTCCTACGTTGTCCCACGTTGTCCCACGTTGACCCACGTTGTCCCACGTTGTCCCACGTTGTCCCACGGTGTCCAACGGTGTCCCACGTTGTCCCACGTTGTCCCACGGTGTCCAACGATGTCCAACGGTGTCCAACGGTGTCCCACGGTGTCCAACGATGTCCAACGGTGTCCCACGTTGTCCCACGTTGTCCCACGTTGTCCCACGTTGTCCCACGTTGTTCCATGGTTTCCCACGTTGTCCCACGTTGTCCCACGTTGTCCCACGGTGTCCAACGATGTCCAACGGTGTCCAACGGTGTCCCACGTTGTCCAACGGTGTCCCACGGTGTCCAACGGTGTCCCACGTTGTCCCACGTTGTCCCACGTTGTCCCACGTTGTCCCACGTTGTCCCACGTTGTCCCACGTTGTCCCACGTTGTCCCACGTTGTCCCACGTTGTCCCACGTTGTCCCACGTTGTCCCACGTTGTCCCACGATGTCCAACGGTGTCCAACGGTGTCCAACGTTGTCCCACGGTGTCCAACGGTGTCCAACGATGTCCAACGGTGTCCAACGGTGTCCCACGTTGTCCCACGTTGTCCAACGGTGTCCCACGGTGTCCAACGGTGTCCCACGTTGTCCCACGTTGTCCCACGTTGTCCCACGTTGTCCCACGTTGCCCCACGTTGTCCCACGTTGTCCCACGTTGTCCCACTGTGTCCAACGATGTCCAACGGTGTCCAACGGTGTCCCACGGTGTCCAACGGTGTCCCACGTTGTCCCACGTTGTCCCACGTTGTCCCACGTTGTCCCACGTTGTCCCACGTAGTCCCACGTTGTCCCACGTTGTCCCACGTTGTCCCACGATGTCCCAGGTTGTCCCACGTTGTCCCACGTTGTCCCACGTTGTCCCACGTTGTCCCACGTTGTCCCACGTTGTCCCACGTTGTCCCACGATGTCCAACGGTGTCCAACGGTGTCCAACGTTGTCCCACGGTGTCCAACGCTGTCCAACGATGTCCAACGGTGTCCAACGGTGTCCCACGATGTCCACCGATGTCCAACGGTGTCCAACGGTGTCCAACGGTGTCCAACGGTGTCCAACGGTGTCCAACGATGTCCAACGATGTCCAACGATGTCCAACGGTGTCCCACATTGTCCCACGTTGTCCCACGTTGTCCCACGGTGACCAACGTTGTCCCACGTTGTCCCACGTTGTCCCACGTTGTCCCACGTTGTCCCACGTTGTCCCACGTTGTCCCACGTTGTCCCACGTTGTCCCACGTTGTCCCACGTTGTCCCACGTTGTCCCACGTTGTCCCACGTTGTCCCACGTTGTCCCACGGTGTCCAACGGTGTCCCACGTTGTCCCACGTTGTCCCACGTTGTCCCACGTTGTCCCACGTTGTCCAACGGTGTCCCACGGTGTCCAACGGTGTCCCACGTTGTCCCACGTTGTCCCACGTTGTCCCACGGTGTCCAACGATGTCCAACGGTGTCCCACGTTGTCCCACGTTGTCCCACGTTGTCCCACGTTGTCCCACGTTGTCCAACGATGTCCAACGGTGTCCAACGGTGTCCAACGGTGTCCAACGGTGTCCAACGGTGTCCAACGGTGTCCAACGATGTCCAACGATGTCCAACGATGTCCAACGGTGTCCAACGATGTCCAACGATGTCCAACGGTGTCCCACGATGTCCAACGATGTCCAACGATGTCCAACGGTGTCCAACGGTGTCCCACGTTGTCCCACGTTGTCCCACGTTGTCCCACGTTGTCCAACGGTGTCCCACTGTGTCCAACGGTGTCCCACGTTGTCCCACGTTGTCCCACGTTGTCCCACGTTGTCCCACGTTGTCCCACGTTGTCCCACGTTGTCTAACGGTGTCCCACGTTGTCCCACGTTGTCCCACGTTGTCTAACGGTGTCCCACGTTGTCCCACGTTGTCCCACGTTGTCCCACGGTGTCCAACGATGTCCAACGGTGTCCCACGTTGTCCCACGTTGTCCCACGTTGTCCCACGTTGTCCCACGTTGTTCCATGGTTTCCCACGTTGTCCCACGTTGTCCCACGTTGTCCCACGGTGTCCAACGATGTCCAACGGTGTCCCACGTTGTCCCACGTTGTCCCACGTTGTCCCACGGTGTCCAACGATGCCCAACGGTGTCCAACGATGTCCAACGGTGTCCCACGTTGTCCCACGTTGTCCCACGTTGTCCCACGTTGTCCCACGTTGTCCCACGTTGTCCCACGTTGTCCCACGTTGTCCTACGTTGTCCCACGTTGTCCCACGTTGTCCCACGTTGTCCCACGTTGTCCCACGTTGTCCCACGTTGTCCCACGGTGTCCCACGATGTCCAACGGTGTCCAACGGTGTCCCACGGTGTCCAACGATGTCCAACGGTGTCCCACGTTGTCCCACGTTGTCCCACGTTGTCCCACGGTGTCCAACGATGTCCAACGGTGTCCCACGATGTCCAACGGTGTCCAACGGTGTCCCACGGTGTCCAACGGTGTCCAACGATGTCCAACGGTGTCCCACGTTGTCCCACGTTGTCCCACGTTGTCCCACGGTGTCCAACGATGTCCAACGGTGTCCAACGATGTCCAACGGTGTCCCACGATGTCCAACGATGTCCAACGATGTCCAACGGTGTCCAACGGTGTCCCACGTTGTCCCACGTTGTCCAACGTTGTCCCACGGTGTCCAACGATGTCCAACGGTGTCCCACGTTGTCCCACGTTGTCCCACGGTGTCCAACGGTGTCCAACGATGTCCAACGGTGTCCAACGGTGTCCCACGATGTCCACCGATGTCCAACGGTGTCCAACGGTGTCCCACGATGTCCAACGATGTCCAACGATGTCCAACGGTGTCCCACGTTGTCCCACGATGTCCCACGTTGTCCAACGATGTCCCACGTTGTCCCACGTTGTCCCACGGTGTCCAACGATGTCCAACGGTGTCCCACGTTGTCCCACGTTGTCCCACGTTGTCCCACGTTGTTCCATGGTTTCCCACGTTGTCCCACGTTGTCCCACGTTGTCCAACGGTGTCCCACGGTGTCCAACGGTGTCCCACGTTGTCCCACGTTGTCCCACGGTGTCCCACGTTGTCCCACGTTGTCCCACGTTGTCCCACGTTGTCCCACGTTGTCCCACGTTGTCCCACGTTGTCCAACGATGTCCAACGGTGTCCAACGATGTCCAACGGTGTCCAACGTTGTCCCACGTTGTCCTACGTTGTCCCACGTTGTCCCACGTTGTCCCACGTTGTCCCACGGTGTCCAACGGTGTCCCACGTTGTCCCACGTTGTCCCACGGTGTCCCACGTTGTCCCACGTTGTCCCACGTTGTCCCACGTTGTCCCACGTTGTCCAACGGTGTCCCACGGTGTCCAACGTTGTCCCACGTTGTCCCACGTTGTCCCACGTTGTCCCACGGTGACCAACGGTGTCCCACGTTGTCCCACGTTGTCCCACGTTGTCCCACGGTGTCCAACGGTGTCCCACGTTGTCCCACGTTGTCCCACGTTGTCCCACGTTGTCCCACGATGTCCCACGTTGTCCTACGTTGTCCCACGCTGTCCCACGTTGTCCCACGTTGTCCCACGTTGTCCCACGTTGTCCCACGTTGTCCCACGTTGTCCCACGTTGTCCCACGTTGTCCAACGATGTCCAACGGTGTCCAACGATGTCCAACGGTGTCCAACGTTGTCCCACGTTGTCCTACGTTGTCCCACGTTGTCCCACGTTGTCCCACGTTGTCCCACGTTGTCCCACGTTGTCCCACGTTGTCCCACGGTGTCCCACGATGTCCAACGGTGTCCAACGTTGTCCCACGTTGTCCTACGTTGTCCCACGTTGTCCCACGTTGTCCCACGTTGTCCCACGTTGTCCCACGGTGTCCAACGGTGTCCCACGTTGTCCCACGTTGTCCCACGTTGTCCCACGTTGTCCCACGATGTCCCACGTTGTCCTACGTTGTCCCACGCTGTCCCACGTTGTCCAACGATGTCCCACGTTGTCCCACGTTGTCCCACGGTGTCCAACGATGTCCAACGGTGTCCCACGTTGTCCCACGTTGTCCCACGTTGTCCCACGTTGTTCCACGGTTTCCCACGTTGTCCCACGTTGTCCCACGTTGTCCAACGGTGTCCCACGGTGTCCAACGGTGTCCCACGTTGTCCCACGTTGTCCCACGGTGTCCCACGTTGTCCCACGTTGTCCCACGTTGTCCCACGTTGTCCCACGTTGTCCAACGGTGTCCCACGGTGTCCAACGTTGTCCCACGGTGTCCAACGGTGTCCAACGATGTCCAACGGTGTCCAACTGTGTCCCACGATGTCCACCGATGTCCAACGGTGTCCAACGGTGTCCAACGGTGTCCAACGGTGTCCAACGTTGTCCCACGTTGTCCCACGTTGTCCCACGTTGTCCCACGTTGTCCCACGTTGTCCCACGTTGTCCCACGGTGTCCAACGATGTCCAACGATGTCCAACGGTGTCCAACGGTGTCCCACGATGTCCACCGATGTCCAACGGTGTCCAACGGTGTCCAACGGTGTCCAACGGTGTCCAACGATGTCCAACGATGTCCAACGATGTCCAACGGTGTCCAACGATGTCCAACGATGTCCAACGGTGTCCCACGATGTCCAACGATGTCCAACGATGTCCAACGGTGTCCAACGGTGTCCCACGTTGTCCCACGTTGTCCCACGTTGTCCCACGTTGTCCCACGTTGTCCCACGTTGTCCCACGTTGTCCCACGTTGTCCCACGTTGTCGCACGTTGTCCCACGTTGTCCCACGGTGTCCAACGGTGTCCCACGTTGTCCCACGTTGTCCCACGTTGTCCCACGTTGTCCCACGTTGTCCAACGGTGTCCCACGGTGTCCAACGGTGTCCCACGTTGTCCCACGTTGTCCCACGTTGTCCCACGTTGTCCCACGGTGTCCAACGGTGTCCCACGTTGTCCCACGTTGTCCCACGTTGTCCCACGTTGTCCCACGTTGTCCCACGTTGTCCCACGTTGTCCCACGTTGTCCCACGTTGTCCCACGTTGTCCCACGTTGTCCCACGATGTCCAACGATGTCCAACGATGTCCAACGGTGTCCAACGGTGTCCCACGTTGTCCCACGTTGTCCCACGTTGTCCCACGTTGTCCCACGTTGTCCCACGTTGTCCCACGTTGTCCCACGTTGTCCCACGTTGTCGCACGTTGTCCCACGTTGTCCCACGGTGTCCAACGGTGTCCCACGTTGTCCCACGTTGTCCCACGATGTCCCACGTTGTCCCACGTTGTCCCACGTTGTCCCACGTTGTTCCACGTTGTCCCACGTTGTCCCACGTTGTCCCACGGTGTCCAACGGTGTCCAACGATGTCCAACGGTGTCCAACGGTGTCCCACGTTGTCCCACGTTGTCCCACGTTGTCCCACGGTGTCCAACGGTGTCCCACGTTGTCCCACGTTGTCCCACGTTGTCCCACGTTGTCCCACGTTGTCCTACGTTGTCCCACGTTGT
The DNA here is from genome assembly GCF_910591885.1 of Bombus terrestris. Taxonomy (NCBI): domain Eukaryota; kingdom Metazoa; phylum Arthropoda; class Insecta; order Hymenoptera; family Apidae; genus Bombus; species Bombus terrestris. Next base: position 154,128 of record NW_025963637.1, on the reverse strand, counting down.
CCCACGTTGTCCCACGTTGTCCCACGTTGTCCCACGTTGTCCCACGGTGTCCAACGGTGTCCCACGTTGTCCCACGTTGTCCCACGGTGTCCAACGATGTCCAACGGTGTCCAACGGTGTCCCACGGTGTCCAACGATGTCCAACGGTGTCCCACGTTGTCCCACGTTGTCCCACGTTGTCCCACGTTGTCCCACGTTGTCCCACGTTGTCCCACGTTGTCCCACGTTGTCCCACGTTGTCCCACGGTGTCCAACGGTGTCCCACGGTGTCCCACGTTGTTCCACGTTGTCCCACGTTGTCCCACGTTGTCCCACGTTGTCCCACGTTGTCCCACGATGTCCCACGTTGTCCAACGATGTCCAACGGTGTCCCACGTTGTCCCACGTTGTCCAACGATGTCCAACGGTGTCCCACGTTGTCCCACGTTGTCCTACGTTGTCCCACGTTGTCCCACGTTGTCCCACGTTGTCCCACGTTGTCCCACGTTGTCCCACGGTGTCCAACGGTGTCCAACGATGTCCAACTGTGTCCAACGGTGTCCCACGTTGTCCCACGTTGTCCCACGTTGTCCCACGTTGTCCCACGTCGTCCAACGATGTCCAACGGTGTCCCACGTTGTCCCACGTTGTCCCACGATGTCCCACGTTGTCCCACGTTGTCCCACGTTGTCCAACGATGTCCAACGGTGTCCCACGTTGTCCCACGTTGTCCCACGTTGTCCCACGTTGTCCCACGATGTCCCACGTTGTCCAACGATGTCCAACGGTGTCCCACGTTGTCCCACGTTGTCCTACGTTGTCCCACGTTGTCCCACGTTGACCCACGTTGTCCCACGTTGTCCCACGTTGTCCCACGGTGTCCAACGGTGTCCCACGTTGTCCCACGTTGTCCCACGGTGTCCAACGATGTCCAACGGTGTCCAACGGTGTCCCACGGTGTCCAACGATGTCCAACGGTGTCCCACGTTGTCCCACGTTGTCCCACGTTGTCCCACGTTGTCCCACGTTGTTCCATGGTTTCCCACGTTGTCCCACGTTGTCCCACGTTGTCCCACGGTGTCCAACGATGTCCAACGGTGTCCAACGGTGTCCCACGTTGTCCAACGGTGTCCCACGGTGTCCAACGGTGTCCCACGTTGTCCCACGTTGTCCCACGTTGTCCCACGTTGTCCCACGTTGTCCCACGTTGTCCCACGTTGTCCCACGTTGTCCCACGTTGTCCCACGTTGTCCCACGTTGTCCCACGTTGTCCCACGTTGTCCCACGATGTCCAACGGTGTCCAACGGTGTCCAACGTTGTCCCACGGTGTCCAACGGTGTCCAACGATGTCCAACGGTGTCCAACGGTGTCCCACGTTGTCCCACGTTGTCCAACGGTGTCCCACGGTGTCCAACGGTGTCCCACGTTGTCCCACGTTGTCCCACGTTGTCCCACGTTGTCCCACGTTGCCCCACGTTGTCCCACGTTGTCCCACGTTGTCCCACTCTGTCCAACGATGTCCAACGGTGTCCAACGGTGTCCCACGGTGTCCAACGGTGTCCCACGTTGTCCCACGTTGTCCCACGTTGTCCCACGTTGTCCCACGTTGTCCCACGTAGTCCCACGTTGTCCCACGTTGTCCCACGTTGTCCCACGATGTCCCAGGTTGTCCCACGTTGTCCCACGTTGTCCCACGTTGTCCCACGTTGTCCCACGTTGTCCCACGTTGTCCCACGTTGTCCCACGATGTCCAACGGTGTCCAACGGTGTCCAACGTTGTCCCACGGTGTCCAACGGTGTCCAACGATGTCCAACGGTGTCCAACGGTGTCCCACGATGTCCACCGATGTCCAACGGTGTCCAACGGTGTCCAACGGTGTCCAACGGTGTCCAACGGTGTCCAACGATGTCCAACGATGTCCAACGATGTCCAACGGTGTCCCACATTGTCCCACGTTGTCCCACGTTGTCCCACGGTGACCAACGTTGTCCCACGTTGTCCCACGTTGTCCCACGTTGTCCCACGTTGTCCCACGTTGTCCCACGTTGTCCCACGTTGTCCCACGTTGTCCCACGTTGTCCCACGTTGTCCCACGTTGTCCCACGTTGTCCCACGGTGTCCAACGGTGTCCCACGTTGTCCCACGTTGTCCCACGTTGTCCCACGTTGTCCCACGTTGTCCAACGGTGTCCCACGGTGTCCAACGGTGTCCCACGTTGTCCCACGTTGTCCCACGTTGTCCCACGGTGTCCAACGATGTCCAACGGTGTCCCACGTTGTCCCACGTTGTCCCACGTTGTCCCACGTTGTCCCACGTTGTCCAACGATGTCCAACGGTGTCCAACGGTGTCCAACGGTGTCCAACGGTGTCCAACGGTGTCCAACGGTGTCCAACGATGTCCAACGATGTCCAACGATGTCCAACGGTGTCCAACGATGTCCAACGATGTCCAACGGTGTCCCACGATGTCCAACGATGTCCAACGATGTCCAACGGTGTCCAACGGTGTCCCACGTTGTCCCACGTTGTCCCACGTTGTCCCACGTTGTCCAACGGTGTCCCACGGTGTCCAACGGTGTCCCACGTTGTCCCACGTTGTCCCACGTTGTCCCACGTTGTCCCACGTTGTCCCACGTTGTCCCACGTTGTCTAACGGTGTCCCACGTTGTCCCACGTTGTCCCACGTTGTCTAACGGTGTCCCACGTTGTCCCACGTTGTCCCACGTTGTCCCACGGTGTCCAACGATGTCCAACGGTGTCCCACGTTGTCCCACGTTGTCCCACGTTGTCCCACGTTGTCCCACGTTGTTCCATGGTTTCCCACGTTGTCCCACGTTGTCCCACGTTGTCCCACGGTGTCCAACGATGTCCAACGGTGTCCCACGTTGTCCCACGTTGTCCCACGTTGTCCCACGGTGTCCAACGATGCCCAACGGTGTCCAACGATGTCCAACGGTGTCCCACGTTGTCCCACGTTGTCCCACGTTGTCCCACGTTGTCCCACGTTGTCCCACGTTGTCCCACGTTGTCCCACGTTGTCCTACGTTGTCCCACGTTGTCCCACGTTGTCCCACGTTGTCCCACGTTGTCCCACGTTGTCCCACGTTGTCCCACGGTGTCCCACGATGTCCAACGGTGTCCAACGGTGTCCCACGGTGTCCAACGATGTCCAACGGTGTCCCACGTTGTCCCACGTTGTCCCACGTTGTCCCACGGTGTCCAACGATGTCCAACGGTGTCCCACGATGTCCAACGGTGTCCAACGGTGTCCCACGGTGTCCAACGGTGTCCAACGATGTCCAACGGTGTCCCACGTTGTCCCACGTTGTCCCACGTTGTCCCACGGTGTCCAACGATGTCCAACGGTGTCCAACGATGTCCAACGGTGTCCCACGATGTCCAACGATGTCCAACGATGTCCAACGGTGTCCAACGGTGTCCCACGTTGTCCCACGTTGTCCAACGTTGTCCCACGGTGTCCAACGATGTCCAACGGTGTCCCACGTTGTCCCACGTTGTCCCACGGTGTCCAACGGTGTCCAACGATGTCCAACGGTGTCCAACGGTGTCCCACGATGTCCACCGATGTCCAACGGTGTCCAACGGTGTCCCACGATGTCCAACGATGTCCAACGATGTCCAACGGTGTCCCACGTTGTCCCACGATGTCCCACGTTGTCCAACGATGTCCCACGTTGTCCCACGTTGTCCCACGGTGTCCAACGATGTCCAACGGTGTCCCACGTTGTCCCACGTTGTCCCACGTTGTCCCACGTTGTTCCATGGTTTCCCACGTTTTCCCACGTTGTCCCACGTTGTCCAACGGTGTCCCACGGTGTCCAACGGTGTCCCACGTTGTCCCACGTTGTCCCACGGTGTCCCACGTTGTCCCACGTTGTCCCACGTTGTCCCACGTTGTCCCACGTTGTCCAACGGTGTCCCACGGTGTCCAACGTTGTCCCACGGTGTCCAACGGTGTCCAACGATGTCCAACGGTGTCCAACGGTGTCCAACGGTGTCCAACGATGTCCAACGATGTCCAACGATGTCCAACGGTGTCCCACGTTGTCCCACGTTGTCCCACGTTGTCCCACGGTGACCAACGGTGTCCCACGTTGTCCCACGTTGTCCCACGTTGTCCCACGGTGTCCAACGGTGTCCCACGTTGTCCCACGTTGTCCCACGTTGTCCCACGTTGTCCCACGATGTCCCACGTTGTCCTACGTTGTCCCACGCTGTCCCACGTTGTCCCACGTTGTCCCACGTTGTCCCACGTTGTCCCACGTTGTCCCACGTTGTCCCACGTTGTCCAACGATGTCCAACGGTGTCCAACGATGTCCAACGGTGTCCAACGTTGTCCCACGTTGTCCTACGTTGTCCCACGTTGTCCCACGTTGTCCCACGTTGTCCCACGTTGTCCCACGTTGTCCCACGTTGTCCCACGGTGTCCCACGATGTCCAACGGTGTCCAACGTTGTCCCACGTTGTCCTACGTTGTCCCACGTTGTCCCACGTTGTCCCACGTTGTCCCACGTTGTCCCACGTTGTCCCACGTTGTCCCACGTTGTCCCACGTTGTCCCACGTTGTCCCACGGTGTCCAACGGTGTCCCACGTTGTCCCACGTTGTCCCACATTGTCCCACGTTGTCCCACGATGTCCCACGTTGTCCTACGTTGTCCCACGCTGTCCCACGTTGTCCAACGATGTCCCACGTTGTCCCACGTTGTCCCACGGTGTCCAACGATGTCCAACGGTGTCCCACGTTGTCCCACGTTGTCCCACGTTGTCCCACGTTGTTCCATGGTTTCCCACGTTGTCCCACGTTGTCCCACGTTGTCCAACGGTGTCCCACGGTGTCCAACGGTGTCCCACGTTGTCCCACGTTGTCCCACGGTGTCCCACGTTGTCCCACGTTGTCCCACGTTGTCCCACGTTGTCCCACGTTGTCCAACGGTGTCCCACGGTGTCCAACGTTGTCCCACGGTGTCCAACGGTGTCCAACGATGTCCAACGGTGTCCAACGGTGTCCCACGATGTCCACCGATGTCCAACGGTGTCCAACGGTGTCCAACGGTGTCCAACGGTGTCCAACGTTGTCCCACGTTGTCCCACGTTGTCCCACGTTGTCCCACGTTGTCCCACGTTGTCCCACGTTGTCCCACGGTGTCCAACGATGTCCAACGATGTCCAACGGTGTCCAACGGTGTCCCACGATGTCCACCGATGTCCAACGGTGTCCAACGGTGTCCAACGGTGTCCAACGGTGTCCAACGATGTCCAACGATGTCCAACGATGTCCAACGGTGTCCAACGATGTCCAACGATGTCCAACGGTGTCCCACGATGTCCAACGATGTCCAACGATGTCCAACGGTGTCCAACGGTGTCCCACGTTGTCCCACGTTGTCCCACGTTGTCCCACGGTGTCCAACGATGCCCAACGGTGTCCCACGTTGTCCCACGTTGTCCCACGTTGTCCCACGTTGTCCCACGTTGTCCCACGTTGTCCCACGTTGTCCCACGTTGTCCCACGTTGTCCCACGTTGTCGCACGTTGTCCCACGTTGTCCCACGGTGTCCAACGGTGTCCCACGTTGTCCCACGTTGTCCCACGTTGTCCCACGTTGTCCAACGTTGTCCAACGGTGTCCCACGGTGTCCAACGGTGTCCCACGTTGTCCCACGTTGTCCCACGTTGTCCCACGGTGTCCAACGATGTCCAACGGTGTCCCACGTTGTCCCACGTTGTCCCACGTTGTCCCACGTTGTCCCACGTTGTTCCATGGTTTCCCACGTTGTCCCACGTTGTCCCACGTTGTCCCACGGTGTCCAACGATGTCCAACGGTGTCCCACGTTGTCCCACATTGTCCCACGTTGTCCCACGGTGTCCAACGATGCCCAACGGTGTCCAACGATGTCCAACGGTGTCCCACGTTGTCCCACGTTGTCCCACGTTGTCCCACGTTGTCCCACGTTGTTCCATGGTTTCCCACGTTGTCCCACGTTGTCCCACGTTGTCCCACGGTGTCCAACGATGTCCAACGGTGTCCCACGTTGTCCCACGGTGTCCAACGATGTCCAACGGTGTCCAACGGTGTCCCACGGTGTCCAACGGTGTCCCACGTTGTCCCACGTTGTCCCACGGTGTCCAACGATGTCCAACGGTGTCCCACGTTGTCCCACGTTGTCCCACGTTGTCCCACGTTGTCCCACGGTGTCCAACGATGTCCAACGGTGTCCAACGGTGTCCCACGTTGTCCCACGTTGTCCCACGTTGTCCCACGTTGTCCCACGTTGTCCCACGTTGTCCCACGTTGTCCCACGTTGTCCCACGGTGTCCAACGGTGTCCAACGATGTCCAACGGTGTCCAACGGTGTCCCACGATGTCCACCGATGTCCAACGGTGTCCAACGGTGTCCAACGGTGTCCCACGATGTCCACCGATGTCCAACGGTGTCCAACGGTGTCCAACGGTGTCCCACGGTGTCCAACGATGTCCAACGGTGTCCAACGATGTCCAACGGTGTCCCACGTTGTCCCACGTTGTCCCACGTTGTCCCACGTTGTCCCACGTTGTCCCACGTTGTCCCACGTTGTCCCACGTTGTCCCACGTTGTCCCACGTTGTCCCACGTTGTCCCACGTTGTCCCACGTTGTCCCACGGTGTCCAACGGTGTCCAACGGTGTCCAACGGTGTCCAACGATGTCCAACGGTGTCCAACGGTGTCCCACGGTGTCCAACGGTGTCCAACGGTGTCCCACGGTGTCCCACGTTGTCCCACGATGTCCCACGTTGTCCAACGATGTCCAACGGTGTCCCACGTTGTCCCACGTTGTCCTACGTTGTCCCACGTTGTCCCACGTTGTCCCACGTTGTCCCACGTTGTCCCACGTTGTCCCACGGTGTCCAACGGTGTCCCACGTTGTCCCACGTTGTCCCACGTTGTCCCACGTTGTCCCACGTTGTCCAACGGTGTCCCACGGTGTCCAACGGTGTCCAACGGTGTCCAACGATGTCCAACGGTGTCCAACGGTGTCCCACGATGTCCACCGATGTCCAACGGTGTCCAACGGTGTCCAACGGTGTCCCACGGTGTCCAACGATGTCCAACGGTGTCCAACGATGTCCAACGGTGTCCCACGTTGTCCCACGTTGTCCCACGTTGTCCCACGGTGTCCAACGATGTCCAACGGTGTCCAACGATGTCCAACGGTGTCCCACGATGTCCAACGATGTCCAACGATGTCCAACGGTGTCCAACGGTGTCCCACGTTGTCCCACGTTGTCCAACGTTGTCCCACGTTGTCCCACGTTGTCCCACGTTGTCCCACGTTGTCCCACGTTGTCCCACGGTGTCCAACGGTGTCCAACGATGTCCAACGGTGTCCAACGGTGTCCCACGATGTCCACCGATGTCCAACGGTGTCCAACGATGTCCAACGGTGTCCCACGTTGTCCCACGTTGTCCCACGTTGTCCCACGGTGTCCAACGATGTCCAACGGTGTCCAACGATGTCCAACGGTGTCCCACGATGTCCAACGATGTCCAACGATGTCCAACGGTGTCCAACGGTGTCCCACGTTGTCCCACGTTGTCCAACGTTGTCCCACGGTGTCCAACGATGTCCAACGGTGTCCAACGATGTCCAACGATGTCCAACGATGTCCAACGATGTCCAACGATGTCCAACGGTGTCCAACGATGTCCAACGATGTCCAACGGTGTCCCACGATGTCCAACGATGTCCAACGATGTCCAACGGTGTCCAACGGTGTCCCACGTTGTCCCACGTTGTCCCACGTTGTCCCACGGTGTCCAACGATGTCCAACGGTGTCCCACGTTGTCCCACGTTGTCCCACGTTGTCCCACGTTGTCCCACGTTGTCCCACGTTGTTCCATGGTTTCCCACGTTGTCCCACGTTGTCCCACGTTGTCCCACGGTGTCCAACGATGTCCAACGGTGTCCAACGGTGTCCCACGGTGTCCAACGGTGTCCCACGTTGTCCCACGTTGTCCCACGGTGTCCAACGATGTCCAACGGTGTCCCACGTTGTCCCACGTTGTCCCACGTTGTCCCACGTTGTCCCACGTTGTTCCATGGTTTCCCACGTTGTCCCACGTTGTCCCACGTTGTCCCACGGTGTCCAACGATGTCCAACGGTGTCCAACGGTGACCCACGGTGTCCAACGGTGTCCCACGTTGTCCCACGTTGTCCCACGTTGTCCCACGTTGTCCCACGTTGTCCAACGAAGTCCCACGTTGTCCCACGTTGTCCCACGTTGTCCCACGTTGTCCCACGTTGTCCCACGTTGTCCCACCTTGTCCCACGTTGTCCTACGTTGTCCCACGTTGTCCCACGTTGTCCCACGTTGCCCACGTTGTCCCACGTTGTCCCACGGTGTCCAACGGTGTCCCACGTTGTCCCACGTTGTCCCACGTTGTCCCACGTTGTCCCACGTTGTCCAACGGTGTCCCACGGTGTCCAACGGTGTCCAACGGTGTCCAACGATGTCCAACGGTGTCCAACGGTGTCCCACGATGTCCACCGATGTCCAACGGTGTCCAACGGTGTCCAACGGTGTCCCACGGTGTCCAACGATGTCCAACGGTGTCCAACGATGTCCAACGGTGTCCCACGTTGTCCCACGTTGTCCCACGTTGTCCCACGGTGTCCAACGATGTCCAACGGTGTCCAACGATGTCCAACGGTGTCCCACGATGTCCAACGATGTCCAACGGTGTCCAACGGTGTCCAACGGTGTCCCACGTTGTCCCACGTTGTCCAACGTTGTCCCACGTTGTCCCACGTTGTCCCACGTTGTCCCACGTTGTCCCACGTTGTCCCACGTTGTCCCACGGTGTCCAACGGTGTCCAACGATGTCCAAGGGTGTCCAACGGTGTCCCACGATGTCCACCGATGTCCAACGGTGTCCAACGATGTCCAACGGTGTCCCACGTTGTCCCACGTTGTCCCACGTTGTCCCACTGTGTCCAACGATGTCCAACGGTGTCCAACGATGTCCAACGGTGTCCCACGATGTCCAACGATGTCCAACGATGTCCAACGGTGTCCAACGGTGTCCCACGTTGTCCCACGTTGTCCAACGTTGTCCCACGGTGTCCAACGATGTCCAACGGTGTCCCACGTTGTCCCACGTTGTCCCACGGTGTCCAACGGTGTCCAACGATGTCCAACGGTGTCCAACGGTGTCCCACGATGTCCACCGATGTCCAACGGTGTCCAACGGTGTCCAACGGTGTCCAACGGTGTCCAACGATGTCCAACGATGTCCAACGATGTCCAACGGTGTCCAACGATGTCCAACGATGTCCAACGCTGTCCCACGATGTCCAACGATGTCCAACGATGTCCAACGGTGTCCAACGGTGTCCCACGTTGTCCCACGTCGTCCCACGTTGTCCCACGGTGTCCAACGATGTCCAACGGTGTCCCACGTTGTCCCACGTTGTCCCACGTTGTCCCACGTTGTCCCACGTTGTCCCACGTTGTTCCATGGTTTCCCACGTTGTCCCACGTTGTCCCACGTTGTCCCACGTTGTCCCACGTTGTCCCACGGTGTCCAACGATGTCCAACGGTGTCCAACGGTGTCCCACGGTGTCCAACGGTGTCCCACGTTGTCCCACGTTGTCCCACGTTGTCCCACGTTGTCCCACGTTGTCCCACGGTGTCCAACGGTGTCCAACGATGTCCAACGGTGTCCAACGGTGTCCCACGTTGTCCCACGTTGTCCCACGGTGTCCAACGATGTCCAACGGTGTCCCACGTTGTCCCACGTTGTCCCACGTTGTTCCATGGTTTCCCACGTTGTCCCACGTTGTCCCACGTTGTCCCACGGTGTCCAACGATGTCCAACGGTGTCCAACGGTGTCCCACGGTGTCCAACGGTGTCCCACGTTGTCCCACTTTGTCCCACGTTGTCCCACGTTGTCCAACGGTGTCCCACGGTGTCCAACGGTGTCCCACGTTGTCCCACGTTGTCCCACGTTGTCCCACGTTGTCCCACGTTGTCCCACGTTGTCCCACGTTGTCCAACGGTGTCCCACGGTGTCCAACGGTGTCCCACGTTGTCCCACGTTGTCCCACGTTGTCCCACGGTGTCCAACGATGTCCAACGGTGTCCCACGTTGTCCCACGTTGTCCCACGTTGTCCCACGTTGTCCCACGTTGTTCCATGGTTTCCCACGTTGTCCCACGTTGTCCCACGTTGTCCCGCGGTGTCCAACGATGTCCAACGGTGTCCAACGGTGTCCCACGGTGTCCAAAGGTGTCCCACGTTGTCCCACGTTGTCCCACGTTGTCCCACGTTGTCCCACGTTGTCCAACGGTGTCCCACGTTGTCCCACGTTGTCCCACGTTGTCCCACGGTGTCCAACGATGTCCAACTGTGTCCAACGGTGTCCCACGGTGTCCAACGGTGTCCCACGTTGTCCCACGTTGTCCCACGTTGTCCCACGTTGTCCCACGTTGTCCAACGGTGTCCCACGGTGTCCAACGGTGTCCCACGTTGTCCCACGTTGTCCCACGTTGTCCCACGTTGTCCCACGTTGTCCCACGTTGTCCCACGTTGTCCCACGGTGTCCAACGGTGTCCAACGATGTCCAACGGTGTCCAACGATGTCCAACGGTGTCCAACGGTGTCCCACGATGTCCACCGATGTCCAACGGTGTCCAACGGTATCCAACGGTGTCCAACGATGTCCAACGGTGTCCCACGTTGTCCAACGGTGTCCCACGTTGTCCCACGTTGTCCTACGGTGTCCAACGGTGTCCCACGTTGTCCCACGTTGTCCCACGTTGTCCCACGTTGTCCCACGGTGTCCAACGATGTCCAACGGTGTCCAACGGTGTCCCACGGTGTCCAACGGTGCCCCACGTTGTCCCACGTTGTCCCACGTTGTCCCACGTTGTCCCACGTTGTCCAACGGTGTCCCACGGTGTCCAACGGTGTCCCACGTTGTCCCACGTTGTCCCACGTTGTCCCACGTTGTCCCACGTTGTCCCACGTTGTCCCACGTTGTCCCACGTTGTCCCACGTTGTCCCACGTTGTCCCACGTTGTCCAACGGTGTCCCACGGTGTCCAACGGTGTCCCACGTTGTCCCACGTTGTCCCACGTTGTCCCACGTTGTCCCACGGTGTCCAACGATGTCCAACGGTGTCCCACGTTGTCCGACGTTGTCCCACGTTGTCCCACGTTGTCCCACGGTGTCCAACGGTGTCCCACGTTGTTCCATGGTTTCCCACGTTGTCCCACGTTGTCCCACGTTGTCCCACGGTGTCCAACGATGTCCAACGGTGTCCAACGGTGTCCCACGGTGTCCAACGGTGTCCCACGTTGTCCCACGTTGTCCCACGTTGTCCCACGTTGTCCCACGTTGTCCCACGATGTCCCACGTTGTCCAACGATGTCCAACGGTGTCCCACGTTGTCCCACGTTGTCCTACGTTGTCCCACATTGTGCCACGTTGTCCCACGTTGTCCCACGTTGTCCCACGTTGTCCCACGTTGTCCCACGGTGTCCAACGGTGTCCAACGGTGTCCAACGGTGTCCAACGATGTCCAACGATGTCCAACGGTGTCCAACGGTGTTACGTCGCCTAAACATCTGCATGCCAGCCCTCGCGACCGGACAGCCAGCGGCCTGCGTAACGTCACTCCGACCCTCAATAAACCTAAGGACCCAATATATTCTTTCGCTGTCACTGTATTGTATTAACAGGCGTCTTCAGTCAACCCCTTTGTCCTGAAGAATTTCTTAAGCCAAAAAATATTTTCGAAGCACATCTGGTTTTTAGAGTGGTCCTTGGGTTTATTAGGCGCGCTGAAAAAATACGGAGAAAGCGAACACGCACCCATCGGGAAGAATCGAATGTCTGGCTAATAAATCAATCAGGTTTTTCCACCACAAGGTCTCCTATCAACCACGATGGTAGGGGACCTTCTACCCATCCCTTCAAGCATCAGCGTAGGGCATAACCAATCGACATCGCGGATCGTTACCCTCACTTTTCTTAACGAAAAGTGCGAACAACGAATCCGCGTTCGTCATGCAAAAGGGCACACCCACACTTACCCTCTTCCATCTCAACGCAAGAGCGACCAATCATTCAAACTTCTAACGCCAAACGTCTAACTCAGAACAGAACGCCAAGTCGATCCGCGACATTGCCAAACATTCGCTTATCCTGTTAAGTATCATATCGTGCTACGTCCACCAAGAGACTAACTTCAAGTGTAAGAGCCTTGCTCGATACTGTATACAGTTACATTATCTGCGTGCGATAAAGTTGTTAATTGTTTATATCTTTTCAATCGTGTAGACTAGTTGTTGGAAATATACATTATTATAATTCTGTGACTCTCAGTGTTATACCGCATCAACCACCCCGATTATCCTAACCGAAATACGGGGATCGAACTATTCGTGGTGTCGATTATTCTAATCGTAACGGGAATTTACGACTCTCGTTGACGCGTATTCTAACGACCGCGTCTCCCCGCGATAGTACGAATTTACAAACGGTGTCCCACGTTGTCCCACGTTGTCCCACGGTGTCCAACGATGTCCAACGGTGTCCCACGTTGTCCCACGTTGTCCCACGTTGTCCCACGTTGTTCCATGGTTTCCCACGTTGTCCCACGTTGTCCCACGTTGTCCCACGGTGTCCAACGATGTCCAACGGTGTCCAACGGTGTCCCACGGTGTCCAACGGTGTCCCACGTTGTCCCACGTTGTCCCACGTTGTCCCACGTTGTCCCACGTTGTCCAACGGTGTCCCACGGTGTCCAACGGTGTCCCACGTTGTCCCACGTTGTCCCACGTTGTCCCACGTTGTCCCACGTTGTCCCACGTTGTCCCACGGTGTCCAACGGTGTCCAACGATGTCCAACGGTGTCCAACGGTGTCCCACGATGTCCACCGATGTCCAACGGTGTCCAACGGTATCCAACGGTGTCCAACGGTGTCCAACGGTGTCCAACGATGTCCAACGATGTCCAACGATGTCCAACGGTGTCCCACGTTGTCCCACGTTGTCCCACGTTGTCCCACGGTGTCCAACGGTGTCCCACGTTGTCCCACGTTGTCCCACGTTGTCCCACGGTGTCCAACGATGTCCAACGGTGTACAACGGTGTCCCACGGTGTCCAACGGTGTCCCACGTTGTCCCACGTTGTCCCACGTTGTCCCACGTTGTCCCACGTTGTCCCACGTTGTCCAACGATGTCCAACGGTGTCCCACGTTGTCCCACGTTGTCCCACGTTGTCCCACGTTGTCCCACGTTGTCCCACGTTGTTCCATGGTTTCCCACGTTGTCCCACGTTGTCCCACGTTGTCCCACGGTGTCCAACGATGTCCAACGGTGTCCAACGGTGTCCCACGGTGTCCAACGGTGTCCCACGTTGTCCCACGTTGTCCCACGTTGTCCCACGTTGTCCCACGTTGTCCAACGGTGTCCCACGGTGTCCCACGTTGTCCCACGTTGTCCCACGTTGTCCCACGGTGTCCAACGGTGTCCAACGATGTCCAACGGTGTCCAACGGTGTCCCACGATGTCCACCGATGTCCAACGGTGTCCAACGGTGTCCACCGATGTCCAACGGTGTCCAACGGTGTCCAACGGTGTCCAACGGTGTCCAACGGTGTCCAACGGTGTCCAACGGTGTCCAACGGTGTCCCACGTTGTCCCACGTTGTCCCACGTTGTCCCACGGTGTCCAACGATGTCCAACGGTGTCCAACGATGTCCAACGGTGTCCCACGATGTCCAACGATGTCCAACGATGTCCAACGGTGTCCCACGTTGTCCCACGTTGTCCCACGTTGTCCCACGGTGTCCAACGATGTCCAACGGTGTCCAACGATGTCCAACGGTGTCCCACGATGTCCAACGATGTCCAACGATGTCCAACGGTGTCCAACGGTGTCCCACGTTGTCCCACGTTGTCCCACGTTGTCCCACGGTGTCCACCGATGTCCAACGGTGTCCAACGGTGTCCAACGGTGTCCAACGATGTCCAACGGTGTCCCACGTTGTCCCACGTTGTCCCACGTTGTCCCACGGTGTCCAACGATGTCCAACGGTGTCCAACGATGTCCAACGGTGTCCCACGATGTCCAACGATGTCCAACGATGTCCAACGGTGTCCAACGGTGTCCCACGTTGTCCCACGTTGTCCCACGTTGTCCCACGGTGTCCAACGATGTCCAACGGTGTCCAACGATGTCCAACGGTGTCCCACGATGTCCAACGATGTCCAACGATGTCCAACGGTGTCCAACGGTGTCCCACGTTGTCCCACGTTGTCCCACGTTGTCCCACGGTGTCCAACGATGTCCAACGGTGTCCAACGATGTCCAACGGTGTCCCACGATGTCCAACGATGTCCAACGATGTCCAACGGTGTCCAACGGTGTCCCACGTTGTCCCACGTTGTCCCACGTTGTCCCACGGTGTCCCACGTTGTCCAACGATGTCCAACGGTGTCCCACGTTGTCCCACGTTGTCCCACGTTGTCCCACGTTGTCCCACGTTGTCCCACGTTGTTCCATGGTTTCCCACGTTGTCCCACGTTGTCCCACGTTGTCCCACGGTGTCCAACGATGTCCAACGGTGTCCAACGGTGTCCCACGGTGTCCAACGGTGTCCCACGTTGTCCCACGTTGTCCCACGTTGTCCCACGTTGTCCCACGTTGTCCAACGGTGTCCCACGGTGTCCCACGTTGTCCCACGTTGTCCCACGTTGTCCCACGGTGTCCAACGGTGTCCAACGATGTCCAACGGTGTCCAACGGTGTCCCACGATGTCCACCGATGTCCAACGGTGTCCAACGGTGTCCACCGATGTCCAACGGTGTCCAACGGTGTCCAACGGTGTCCAACGGTGTCCAACGGTGTCCAACGGTGTCCAACGGTGTCCAACGGTGTCCCACGTTGTCCCACGTTGTCCCACGTTGTCCCACGGTGTCCAACGATGTCCAACGGTGTCCAACGATGTCCAACGGTGTCCCACGATGTCCAACGATGTCCAACGATGTCCAACGGTGTCCCACGTTGTCCCACGTTGTCCCACGTTGTCCCACGGTGTCCAACGATGTCCAACGGTGTCCAACGATGTCCAACGGTGTCCCACGATGTCCAACGATGTCCAACGATGTCCAACGGTGTCCAACGGTGTCCCACGTTGTCCCACGTTGTCCCACGTTGTCCCACGGTGTCCACCGATGTCCAACGGTGTCCAACGGTGTCCAACGGTGTCCAACGATGTCCAACGGTGTCCCACGTTGTCCCACGTTGTCCCACGTTGTCCCACGGTGTCCAACGATGTCCAACGGTGTCCAACGATGTCCAACGGTGTCCCACGATGTCCAACGATGTCCAACGATGTCCAACGGTGTCCAACGGTGTCCCACGTTGTCCCACGTTGTCCCACGTTGTCCCACGGTGTCCAACGATGTCCAACGGTGTCCAACGATGTCCAACGGTGTCCCACGATGTCCAACGATGTCCAACGATGTCCAACGGTGTCCAACGGTGTCCCACGTTGTCCCACGTTGTCCCACGTTGTCCCACGGTGTCCAACGATGTCCAACGGTGTCCAACGATGTCCAACGGTGTCCCACGATGTCCAACGATGTCCAACGATGTCCAACGGTGTCCAACGGTGTCCCACGTTGTCCCACGTTGTCCCACGTTGTCCCACGGTGTCCAACGATGTCCAACGGTGTCCAACGATGTCCAACGGTGTCCCACGTTGTCCCACGTTGTCCCACGTTGTCCCACGTTGTCCCACGTTGTCCCACGGTGTCCAACGGTGTCCAACGATGTCCAACGGTGTCCCACGATGTCCACCGATGTCCAACGGTGTCCCACGGTGTCCCACGTTGTCCCACGTTGTCCCACGTTGTCCCACGTTGTCCCACGGTGTCCAACGGTGTCCCACGTTGTCCAACGGTGTCCCACGTTGTCCCACGTTGTCCCACGTTGTCCCACGTTGTCCCACGTTGTCCCACGATGTCCCACGTTGTCCCACGTTGTCCCACGTTGTCCCACGTTGTCCCACGTTGTCCCACGTTGTCCCACGTTGTCCCACGTTGTCCCACGTTGTCCCACGATGTCCAACGGTGTCCAACGGTGTCCAACGATGTCCAACGGTGTCCAACGGTGTCCCACGGTGTCCAACGGTGTCCAACGGTGTCCCACGGTGTCCAACGGTGTCCCACGTTGTCCCACGTTGTCCCACGTTGTCCCACGTTGTCCAACGAAGTCCCACGGTGTCCCACGTTGTCCCACGTTGTCCCACGTTGTCCCACGTTGTTCCATGGTTTCCCACGTTGTCCCACGTTGTCCCACGTTGTCCCACGATGTCCAACGGTGTCCAACGGTGTCCAACGATGTCCCACGGTGTCCAACGGTGTCCCACGTTGTCCCACGTTGTCCCACGTTGTCCCACGTTGTCCCACGTTGTCCAACGGTGTCCCACGGTGTCCAACGGTGTCCCACGTTGTCCCACGTTGTCCCATGTTGTCCCACGTCGTCCCACGTTGTCCCACGTTGTCCCACGTTGTCCCACGGTGTCCAACGGTGTCCAACGATGTCCAACGGTGTCCAACGGTGTCCCACGATGTCCACCGATGTCCAACGGTGTCCAACGGTGTCCAACGGTGTCCCACGGTGTCCAACGATGTCCAACGGTGTCCAACGATGTCCAACGGTGTCCCACGTTGTCCCACGTTGTCCCACGTTGTCCCACGGTGTCCAACGATGTCCAACGGTGTCCAACGATGTCCAACGGTGTCCCACGATGTCCAACGATGTCCAACGATGTCCAACGGTGTCCAACGGTGTCCCACGTTGTCCCACGTTGTCCCACGTTGTCCCACGGTGTCCAACGATGTCCAACGGTGTCCCACGTTGTCCAACGGTGTCCCACGTTGTCCCACGATGTCCCACGTTGTCCCACGTTGTCCCACGTAGTCCCACGTTGTCCCACGGTGTCCAACGATGTCCAACGGTGTCCAACGATGTCCAACGGTGTCCCACGATGTCCAACGATGTCCAACGATGTCCAACGGTGTCCAACGGTGTCCCACGTTGTCCCACGTTGTCCCACGTTGTCCCACGGTGTCCAACGATGTCCAACGGTGTCCAACGATGTCCAACGGTGTCCCACGATGTCCAACGATGTCCAACGGTGTCCCACGATGTCCAACGATGTCCAACGATGTCCCACGGTGTCCAACGATGTCCAACGGTGTCCAACGATGTCCAACGGTGTCCCACGATGTCCAACGATGTCCAACGATGTCCAACGGTGTCCAACGGTGTCCCACGTTGTCCCACGTTGTCCCACGTTGTCCCACGGTGTCCAACGGTGTCCAACGATGTCCAACGGTGTCCAACGGTGTCCCACGATGTCCACCGATGTCCAACGGTGTCCCACGGTGTCCCACGTTGTCCCACGTTGTCCCACGTTGTCCCACGTTGTCCCACGGTGTCCAACGGTGTCCCACGTTGTCCCACGTTGTCCCACGTTGTCCCACGTTGTCCCACGGTGTCCCACGTTGTCCCACGGTGTCCCACGTTGTTCCATGGTTTCCCACGTTGTCCCACGTTGTCCCACGGTGTCCAACGATGTCCAACGGTGTCCAACGGTGTCCCACGGTGTCCAACGGTGTCCCACGTTGTCCCACGTTGTCCCACGTTGTCCCACGTTGTCCCACGTTGTCCAACGGTGTCCCACGGTGTCCAACGGTGTCCCACGTTGTCCCACGTTGTCCCACGTTGTCCCACGTTGTCCCACGTTGTCCCACGTTGTCCCACGTTGTCCCACGTTGTCCAACGGTGTCCCACGGTGTCCAACGGTGTCCCACGGTGTCCAACGGTGTCCCACGTTGTCCCACGTTGTCCCACGTTGTCCCACGTTGTCCCACGTTGTCCCACGTTGTCCCACGTTGTCCCACGTTGTCCCACGTTGTCCCACGGTGTCCAACGGTGTCCAACGGTGTCCAACGGTGTCCAACGATGTCCCACGGTGTCCAACGATGTCCAACGGTGTCCAACGATGTCCAACGGTGTCCCACGTTGTCCCACGTTGTCCCACGTTGTCCCACGTTGTCCCACGTTGTCCCACGGTGTCCAACGGTGTCCAACGATGTCCAACGGTGTCCCACGATGTCCACCGATGTCCAACGGTGTCCCACGGTGTCCCACGGTGTCCCACGTTGTCCCACGTTTTCCCACGTTGTCCCACGGTGTCCAACGGTGTCCCACGTTGTCCCACGGTGTCCCACGGTGTCCCACGTTGTCCCACGTTGTCCCACGTTGTCCCACGTTGTCCCACGATGTCCCACGTTGTCCCACGTTGTCCCACGTTGTCCCACGTTGTCCCACGTTGTCCCACGTTGTCCCACGTTGTCCCACGTTGTCCCACGTTGTCCCACGATGTCCAACGGTGTCCAACGGTGTCCAACGATGTCCAACGGTGTCCAACGGTGTCCCACGGTGTCCAACGGTGTCCAACGGTGTCCCACGGTGTCCAACGGTGTCCCACGTTGTCCCACGTTGTCCCACGTTGTCCCACGTTGTCCAACGAAGTCCCACGGTGTCCCACGTTGTCCCACGTTGTCCCACGTTGTCCCACGTTGTTCCATGGTTTCCCACGTTGTCCCACGTTGTCCCACGTTGTCCCACGTTGTCCCACGTTGTCCCACGTTGTCCCACGGTGTCCAACGGTGTCCCACGTTGTCCCACGTTGTCCCATGTTGTCCCACGTCGTCCCACGTTGTCCCACGTTGTCCCACGTTGTCCCACGGTGTCCAACGGTGTCCAACGATGTCCAACGGTGTCCAACGGTGTCCCACGATGTCCACCGATGTCCAACGGTGTCCAACGGTGTCCAACGGTGTCCCACGGTGTCCAACGATGTCCAACGGTGTCCAACGATGTCCAACGGTGTCCCACGTTGTCCCACGTTGTCCCACGTTGTCCCACGGTGTCCAACGATGTCCAACGGTGTCCAACGATGTCCAACGGTGTCCCACGATGTCCAACGATGTCCAACGATGTCCAACGGTGTCCAACGGTGTCCCACGTTGTCCCACGTTGTCCCACGTTGTCCCACGGTGTCCAACGATGTCCAACGGTGTCCCACGTTGTTCCATGGTTTCCCGTTGTCCCACGTTGTCCCACGTTGTCCCACGTTGTCCCACGTTGTCCCACGTTGTCCCACGGTGTCCAACGGTGTCCCACGTTGTCCCACGTTGTCCCATGTTGTCCCACGTCGTCCCACGTTGTCCCACGTTGTCCCACGTTGTCCCACGGTGTCCAACGGTGTCCAACGATGTCCAACGGTGTCCAACGGTGTCCCACGATGTCCACCGATGTCCAACGGTGTCCAACGGTGTCCAACGGTGTCCCACGGTGTCCAACGATGTCCAACGGTGTCCAACGATGTCCAACGGTGTCCCACGTTGTCCCACGTTGTCCCACGTAGTCCCACGTTGTCCCACGGTGTCCAACGATGTCCAACGGTGTCCAACGATGTCCAACGGTGTCCCACGATGTCCAACGATGTCCAACGATGTCCAACGGTGTCCAACGGTGTCCCACGTTGTCCCACGTTGTCCCACGTTGTCCCACGGTGTCCAACGATGTCCAACGGTGTCCAACGATGTCCAACGATGTCCCACGATGTCCAACGATGTCCAACGGTGTCCCACGATGTCCAACGATGTCCAACGATGTCCCACGGTGTCCAACGATGTCCAACGGTGTCCAACGATGTCCAACGGTGTCCCACGATGTCCAACGATGTCCAACGATGTCCAACGGTGTCCAACGGTGTCCCACGTTGTCCCACGTTGTCCCACGTTGTCCCACGGTGTCCAACGGTGTCCAACGATGTCCAACGGTGTCCAACGGTGTCCCACGATGTCCACCGATGTCCAACGGTGTCCCACGGTGTCCCACGTTGTCCCACGTTGTCCCACGTTGTCCCACGTTGTCCCACGGTGTCCAACGGTGTCCCACGTTGTCCCACGTTGTCCCACGTTGTCCCACGTTGTCCCACGTTGTCCCACGTTGTCCCACGGTGTCCCACGTTGTTCCATGGTTTCCCACGTTGTCCCACGTTGTCCCACGGTGTCCAACGATGTCCAACGGTGTCCAACGGTGTCCCACGGTGTCCAACGGTGTCCCACGTTGTCCCACGTTGTCCCACGTTGTCCCACGTTGTCCCACGTTGTCCAACGGTGTCCCACGGTGTCCAACGGTGTCCCACGTTGTCCCACGTTGTCCCACGTTGTCCCACGTTGTCCCACGTTGTCCCACGTTGTCCCACGTTGTCCCACGTTGTCCAACGGTGTCCCACGGTGTCCAACGGTGTCCCACGGTGTCCAACGGTGTCCCACGTTGTCCCACGTTGTCCCACGTTGTCCCACGTTGTCCCACGTTGTCCCACGTTGTCCCACGTTGTCCCACGTTGTCCCACGTTGTCCCACGGTGTCCAACGGTGTCCAACGGTGTCCAACGGTGTCCAACGATGTCCAACGGTGTCCAACGGTGTCCCACGGTGTCCAACGGTGTCCAACGGTGTCCCACGGTGTCCAACGGTGTCCCACGTTGTCCCACGTTGTCCCACGTTGTCCCACGTTGTCCCACGATGTCCCACGTTGTCCAACGATGTCCAACGCTGTCCCACGTTGTCCCACGTTGTCCCACGTTGTCCCACGTTGTCCCACGTTGTCCCACGTTGTCCCACGTTGTCCCACGGTGTCCAACGGTGTCCAACGATGTCCAACGGTGTCCAACGGTGTCCCACGTTGTCCCACGTTGTCCCACGGTGTCCAACGATGTCCAACGGTGTCCAACGGTGTCCAACGATGTCCAACGGTGTCCAACGGTGTCCCACGTTGTCCCACGTTGTCCCACGGTGTCCAACGATGTCCAACGGTGTCCCACGTTGTCCCACGTTGTCCCACGTTGTCCCACGTTGTCCCACGTTGTTCCATGGTTTCCCACGTTGTCCCACGACGTCCACCGATGTCCAACGGTGTCCAACGGTGTCCAACGGTGTCCCACGGTGTCCAACGATGTCCAACGGTGTCCAACGATGTCCAACGGTGTCTCACGTTGTCCCACGTTGTCCCACGTTGTCCCACGGTGTCCAACGATGTCCAACGGTGTCCAACGGTGTCCCACGTTGTCCCACGTTGTCCAACGATGTCCAACGGTGTCCCACGATGTCCACCGATGTCCAACGGTGTCCAACGGTGTCCAACGGTGTCCCACGGTGTCCAACGATGTCCAACGGTGTCCAACGATGTCCAACGGTGTCCCACGTTGTCCCACGTTGTCCCACGTTGTCCCACGTTGTCCCACGGTGTCCAACGATGTCCAACGGTGTCCAACGGTGTCCAACGATGTCCAACGGTGTCCAACGATGTCCAACGGTGTCCCACGATGTCCAACGATGTCCAACGATGTCCAACGGTGTCCAACGGTGTCCCACGTTGTCCCACGTTGTCCCACGTTGTCCCACGGTGTCCAACGGTGTCCAACGATGTCCAACGGTGTCCAACGGTGTCCCACGATGTCCACCGATGTCCAACGGTGTCCCACGGTGTCCCACGTTGTCCCACGTTGTCCCACGTTGTCCCACGTTGTCCCACGGTGTCCAACGGTGTCCCACGTTGTCCCACGTTGTCCCACGTTGTCCCACGTTGTCCCACGTTGTCCCACGTTGTCCCACGGTGTCCCACGTTGTTCCATGGTTTCCCACGTTGTCCCACGTTGTCCCACGGTGTCCAACGATGTCCAACGGTGTCCAACGGTGTCCCACGGTGTCCAACGGTGTCCCACGTTGTCCCACGTTGTCCCACGTTGTCCCACGTTGTCCCACGTTGTCCAACGGTGTCCCACGGTGTCCCACGTTGTCCAACGGTGTCCCACGGTGTCCAACGGTGTCCCACGTTGTCCCACGTTGTCCCACGTTGTCCCACGTTGTCCCACGTTGTCCCACGTTGTCCCACGTTGTCCCACGTTGTCCAACGGTGTCCCACGGTGTCCAACGGTGTCCCACGGTGTCCAACGGTGTCCCACGTTGTCCCACGTTGTCCCACGTTGTCCCACGTTGTCCCACGTTGTCCCACGTTGTCCCACGTTGTCCCACGTTGTCCCACGTTGTCCCACGTTGTCCAACGGTGTCCCACGGTGTCCCACGGTGTCCCACGGTGTCCAACGGTGTCCCACGTTGTCCCACGTTGTCCCACGTTGTCCCACGTTGTCCCACGTTGTCCCACGTTGTCCCACGTTGTCCCACGTTGTCCCACGTTGTCCCACGGTGTCCAACGGTGTCCAACGGTGTCCAACGGTGTCCAACGATGTCCCACGGTGTCCAACGATGTCCAACGGTGTCCAACGATGTCCAACGGTGTCCCACGTTGTCCCACGTTGTCCCACGTTGTCCCACGTTGTCCCACGTTGTCCCACGGTGTCCAACGGTGTCCAACGATGTCCAACGGTGTCCCACGATGTCCACCGATGTCCAACGGTGTCCCACGGTGTCCCACGTTGTCCCACGTTGTCCCACGTTTTCCCACGTTGTCCCACGGTGTCCAACGGTGTCCCACGTTGTCCAACGGTGTCCCACGTTGTCCCACGTTGTCCCACGTTGTCCCACGTTGTCCCACGTTGTCCCACGATGTCCCACGTTGTCCCACGTTGTCCCACGTTGTCCCACGTTGTCCCACGTTGTCCCACGTTGTCCCACGTTGTCCCACGTTGTCCCACGTTGTCCCACGATGTCCAACGGTGTCCAACGGTGTCCAACGATGTCCAACGGTGTCCAACGGTGTCCCACGGTGTCCAACGGTGTCCAACGGTGTCCCACGGTGTCCAACGGTGTCCCACGTTGTCCCACGTTGTCCCACGTTGTCCCACGTTGTCCAACGAAGTCCCACGGTGTCCCACGTTGTCCCACGTTGTCCCACGTTGTCCCACGTTGTTCCATGGTTTCCCACGTTGTCCCACGTTGTCCCACGTTGTCCCACGTTGTCCCACGTTGTCCCACGTTGTCCCACGGTGTCCAACGGTGTCCCACGTTGTCCCACGTTGTCCCATGTTGTCCCACGTCGTCCCACGTTGTCCCACGTTGTCCCACGTTGTCCCACGGTGTCCAACGGTGTCCAACGATGTCCAACGGTGTCCAACGGTGTCCCACGATGTCCACCGATGTCCAACGGTGTCCAACGGTGTCCAACGGTGTCCCACGGTGTCCAACGATGTCCAACGGTGTCCAACGATGTCCAACGGTGTCCCACGTTGTCCCACGTTGTCCCACGTTGTCCCACGGTGTCCAACGATGTCCAACGGTGTCCAACGATGTCCAACGGTGTCCCACGATGTCCAACGATGTCCAACGATGTCCAACGGTGTCCAACGGTGTCCCACGTTGTCCCACGTTGTCCCACGTTGTCCCACGGTGTCCAACGATGTCCAACGGTGTCCCACGTTGTTCCATGGTTTCCCACGTTGTCCCACGTTGTCCCACGTTGTCCCACGTTGTCCCACGTTGTCCCACGTTGTCCCACGGTGTCCAACGGTGTCCCACGTTGTCCCACGTTGTCCCATGTTGTCCCACGTCGTCCCACGTTGTCCCACGTTGTCCCACGTTGTCCCACGGTGTCCAACGGTGTCCAACGATGTCCAACGGTGTCCAACGGTGTCCCACGATGTCCACCGATGTCCAACGGTGTCCAACGGTGTCCAACGGTGTCCCACGGTGTCCAACGATGTCCAACGGTGTCCAACGATGTCCAACGGTGTCCCACGTTGTCCCACGTTGTCCCACGTAGTCCCACGTTGTCCCACGGTGTCCAACGATGTCCAACGGTGTCCAACGATGTCCAACGGTGTCCCACGATGTCCAACGATGTCCAACGATGTCCAACGGTGTCCAACGGTGTCCCACGTTGTCCCACGTTGTCCCACGTTGTCCCACGGTGTCCAACGATGTCCAACGGTGTCCAACGATGTCCAACGATGTCCCACGATGTCCAACGATGTCCAACGGTGTCCCACGATGTCCAACGATGTCCAACGATGTCCCACGGTGTCCAACGATGTCCAACGGTGTCCAACGATGTCCAACGGTGTCCCACGATGTCCAACGATGTCCAACGATGTCCAACGGTGTCCAACGGTGTCCCACGTTGTCCCACGTTGTCCCACGTTGTCCCACGGTGTCCAACGGTGTCCAACGATGTCCAACGGTGTCCCACGGTGTCCCACGATGTCCACCGATGTCCAACGGTGTCCCACGGTGTCCCACGTTGTCCCACGTTGTCCCACGTTGTCCCACGTTGTCCCACGGTGTCCAACGGTGTCCCACGTTGTCCCACGTTGTCCCACGTTGTCCCACGTTGTCCCACGGTGTCCCACGTTGTCCCACGGTGTCCCACGTTGTTCCATGGTTTCCCACGTTGTCCCACGTTGTCCCACGGTGTCCAACGATGTCCAACGGTGTCCAACGGTGTCCCACGGTGTCCAACGGTGTCCCACGTTGTCCCACGTTGTCCCACGTTGTCCCACGTTGTCCCACGTTGTCCAACGGTGTCCCACGGTGTCCAACGGTGTCCCACGTTGTCCCACGTTGTCCCACGTTGTCCCACGTTGTCCCACGTTGTCCCACGTTGTCCCACGTTGTCCCACGTTGTCCAACGGTGTCCCACGGTGTCCAACGGTGTCCCACGGTGTCCAACGGTGTCCCACGTTGTCCCACGTTGTCCCACGTTGTCCCACGTTGTCCCACGTTGTCCCACGTTGTCCCACGTTGTCCCACGTTGTCCCACGTTGTCCCACGGTGTCCAACGGTGTCCAACGGTGTCCAACGGTGTCCAACGATGTCCAACGGTGTCCAACGGTGTCCCACGGTGTCCAACGGTGTCCAACGGTGTCCCACGGTGTCCAACGGTGTCCCACGTTGTCCCACGTTGTCCCACGTTGTCCCACGTTGTCCCACGATGTCCCACGTTGTCCAACGATGTCCAACGCTGTCCCACGTTGTCCCACGTTGTCCTACGTTGTCCCACGTTGTCCCACGTTGTCCCACGTTGTCCCACGTTGTCCCACGGTGTCCAACGGTGTCCAACGATGTCCAACGGTGTCCAACGGTGTCCCACGTTGTCCCACGTTGTCCCACGGTGTCCAACGATGTCCAACGGTGTCCAACGGTGTCCAACGATGTCCAACGGTGTCCAACGGTGTCCCACGTTGTCCCACGTTGTCCCACGGTGTCCAACGATGTCCAACGGTGTCCCACGTTGTCCCACGTTGTCCCACGTTGTCCCACGTTGTCCCACGTTGTTCCATGGTTTCCCACGTTGTCCCACGACGTCCACCGATGTCCAACGGTGTCCAACGGTGTCCAACGGTGTCCCACGGTGTCCAACGATGTCCAACGGTGTCCAACGATGTCCAACGGTGTCTCACGTTGTCCCACGTTGTCCCACGTTGTCCCACGGTGTCCAACGATGTCCAACGGTGTCCAACGGTGTCCCACGTTGTCCCACGTTGTCCAACGATGTCCAACGGTGTCCCACGATGTCCACCGATGTCCAACGGTGTCCAACGGTGTCCAACGGTGTCCCACGGTGTCCAACGATGTCCAACGGTGTCCAACGATGTCCAACGGTGTCCCACGTTGTCCCACGTTGTCCCACGTTGTCCCACGTTGTCCCACGGTGTCCAACGATGTCCAACGGTGTCCAACGGTGTCCAACGATGTCCAACGGTGTCCAACGATGTCCAACGGTGTCCCACGATGTCCAACGATGTCCAACGATGTCCAACGGTGTCCAACGGTGTCCCACGTTGTCCCACGTTGTCCCACGTTGTCCCACGGTGTCCAACGGTGTCCAACGATGTCCAACGGTGTCCAACGGTGTCCCACGATGTCCACCGATGTCCAACGGTGTCCCACGGTGTCCCACGGTGTCCCACGTTGTCCCACGTTGTCCCACGTTGTCCCACGGTGTCCCACGGTGTCCCACGTTGTCCCACGTTGTCCCACGTTGTCCCACGTTGTCCCACGTTGTCCCACGTTGTCCCACGGTGTCCCACGTTGTTCCATGGTTTCCCACGTTGTCCCACGTTGTCCCACGGTGTCCAACGATGTCCAACGGTGTCCAACGGTGTCCCACGGTGTCCAACGGTGTCCCACGTTGTCCCACGTTGTCCCACGTTGTCCCACGTTGTCCCACGTTGTCCAACGGTGTCCCACGGTGTCCCACGTTGTCCAACGGTGTCCCACGGTGTCCAACGGTGTCCCACGTTGTCCCACGTTGTCCCACGTTGTCCCACGTTGTCCCACGTTGTCCCACGTTGTCCCACGTTGTCCCACGGTGTCCAACGGTGTCCCACGGTGTCCAACGGTGTCCCACGGTGTCCAACGGTGTCCCACGTTGTCCCACGTTGTCCCACGTTGTCCCACGTTGTCCCACGTTGTCCCACGTTGTCCCACGTTGTCCCACGTTGTCCCACGTTGTCCCACGGTGTCCAACGGTGTCCAACGGTGTCCAACGGTGTCCAACGATGTCCAACGGTGTCCAACGGTGTCCCACGGTGTCCAACGGTGTCCAACGGTGTCCCACGGTGTCCAACGGTGTCCCACGTTGTCCCACGTTGTCCCACGTTGTCCCACGTTGTCCCACGATGTCCCACGTTGTCCAACGATGTCCAACGCTGTCCCACGTTGTCCCACGTTGTCCTACGTTGTCCCACGTTGTCCCACGTTGTCCCACGTTGTCCCACGTTGTCCCACGGTGTCCAACGGTGTCCAACGATGTCCAACGGTGTCCAACGGTGTCCCACGTTGTCCCACGTTGTCCCACGGTGTCCAACGATGTCCAACGGTGTCCAACGGTGTCCAACGATGTCCAACGGTGTCCAACGGTGTCCCACGTTGTCCCACGTTGTCCCACGGTGTCCAACGATGTCCAACGGTGTCCCACGTTGTCCCACGGTGTCCCACGTTGTCCCACGTTGTCCCACGTTGTTCCATGGTTTCCCACGTTGTCCCACGACGTCCACCGATGTCCAACGGTGTCCAACGGTGTCCAACGGTGTCCCACGGTGTCCAACGATGTCCAACGGTGTCCAACGATGTCCAACGGTGTCTCACGTTGTCCCACGTTGTCCCACGTTGTCCCACGGTGTCCAACGATGTCCAACGGTGTCCAACGGTGTCCCACGTTGTCCCACGTTGTCCAACGATGTCCAACGGTGTCCCACGTTGTCCCACGTTGTCCCACGTTGTCCCACGGTGTCCAACGATGTCCAACGGTGTCCCACGTTGTCCCACGTTGTCCCACGTTGTCCCACGTTGTCCCACGTTGTCCCACGTTGTCCCACGTTGTCCCACGTTATCCCACGTTGTCCCACGTTGTCCCACGGTGTCCAACGGTGTCCAACGATGTCCAACGGTGTCCAACGGTGTCCCACGATGTCCACCGATGTCCAACGGTGTCCAACGGTGTCCAACGGTGTCCCACGGTGTCCAACGATGTCCAACGGTGTCCAACGATGTCCAACGGTGTCCCACGTTGTCCCACGTTGTCCCACGTTGTCCCACGTTGTCCCACGGTGTCCAACGATGTCCAACGGTGTCCAACGGTGTCCCACGGTGTCCAACGGTGTCCCACGTTGTCCCACGTTGTCCCACGTTGTCCCACGTTGTCCCACGTTGTCCAACGAAGTCCCACGGTGTCCAACGGTGTCCCACGTTGTCCCACGTTGTCCCACGTTGTCCCACGTTGTCCCACGTTGTCCCACGTTGTCCCACGTTGTCCCACGTTGTCCCACGGTGTCCAACGGTGTCCAACGATGTCCAACGGTGTCCAACGGTGTCCCACGATGTCCACCGATGTCCAACGGTGTCCAACGGTGTCCAACGGTGTCCCACGGTGTCCAACGATGTCCAACGGTGTCCAACGATGTCCAACGGTGTCCCACGTTGTCCCACGTTGTCCCACGTTGTCCCACGGTGTCCACCGATGTCCAACGGTGTCCAACGATGTCCAACGGTGTCCCACGATGTCCAACGATGTCCAACGATGTCCAACGGTGTCCAACGGTGTCCCACGTTGTCCCACGTTGTCCCACGTTGTCCCACGGTGTCCAACGATGTCCAACGGTGTCCCACGTTGTCCAACGGTGTCGCACGGTGTCCAACGATGTCCAACGGTGTCCAACGATGTCCAACGGTGTCCCACGTTGTCCCACGTTGTCCCACGTTGTCCCACGGTGTCCAACGATGTCCAACGGTGTCCAACGATGTCCAACGGTGTCCCACGATGTCCAACGATGTCCAACGATGTCCAACGGTGTCCAACGGTGTCCCACGTTGTCCCACGTTGTCCCACGTTGTCCCACGGTGTCCAACGATGTCCAACGGTGTCCCACGTTGTCCAACGGTGTCCCACGTTGTCCCACGTTGTCCCACGTTGTCCCACGTTGTCCCACGTTGTCCCACGATGTCCCACGTTGTCCCACGTTGTCCCACGTTGTCCCACGTTGTCCCACGTTGTCCCACGTTGTCCCACGTTGTCCCACGTTGTCCCACGTTGTCCCACGATGTCCAACGGTGTCCAACGGTGTCCAACGATGTCCAACGGTGTCCAACGGTGTCCCACGGTGTCCAACGGTGTCCAACGGTGTCCCACGGTGTCCAACGGTGTCCCACGTTGTCCCACGTTGTCCCACGTTGTCCCACGTTGTCCAACGAAGTCCCACGGTGTCCCACGTTGTCCCACGTTGTCCCACGTTGTCCCACGTTGTTCCATGGTTTCCCACGTTGTCCCACGTTGTCCCACGTTGTCCCACGGTGTCCAACGATGTCCAACGGTGTCCAACGGTGTCCCACGGTGTCCAACGGTGTCCCACGTTGTCCCACGTTGTCCCACGTTGTCCCACGTTGTCCCACGTTGTCCAACGGTGTCCCACGGTGTCCAACGGTGTCCCACGTTGTCCCACGTTGTCCCATGTTGTCCCACGTTGTCCCACGTTGTCCCACGTTGTCCCACGTTGTCCCACGGTGTCCAACGGTGTCCAACGATGTCCAACGGTGTCCAACGGTGTCCCACGTTGTCCCACGTTGTCCCACGTTGTCCCACGGTGTCCAACGATGTCCAACGGTGTCCAACGATGTCCAACGGTGTCCCACGATGTCCAACGATGTCCAACGATGTCCAACGATGTCCAACGGTGTCCAACGGTGTCCCACGTTGTCCCACGTTGTCCCACGTTGTCCCACGGTGTCCAACGATGTCCAACGGTGTCCAACGATGTCCAACGGTGTCCCACGATGTCCAACGATGTCCAACGATGTCCAACGGTGTCCAACGGTGTCCCACGTTGTCCCACGTTGTCCCACGTTGTCCCACGGTGTCCAACGGTGTCCAACGATGTCCAACGGTGTCCAACGGTGTCCCACGATGTCCACCGATGTCCAACGGTGTCCCACGGTGTCCCACGTTGTCCCACGTTGTCCCACGTTGTCCCACGTTGTCCCACGGTGTCCAACGGTGTCCCACGTTGTCCCACGTTGTCCCACGTTGTCCCACGTTGTCCAACGGTGTCCCACGGTGTCCAACGGTGTCCCACGGTGTCCAACGGTGTCCCACGTTGTCCCACGTTGTCCCACGTTGTCCCACGTTGTCCCACGTTGTCCCACGTTGTCCCACGTTGTCCCACGTTGTCCCACGTTGTCCCACGGTGTCCAACGGTGTCCAACGGTGTCCAACGGTGTCCAACGATGTCCAACGGTGTCCAACGGTGTCCCACGGTGTCCAACGGTGTCCAACGGTGTCCCACGGTGTCCAACGGTGTCCCACGTTGTCCCACGTTGTCCCACGTTGTCCCACGTTGTCCCACGATGTCCCACGTTGTCCAACGATGTCCAACGGTGTCCCACGTTGTCCCACGTTGTCCTACGTTGTCCCACGTTGTCCCACGTTGTCCCACGTTGTCCCACGTTGTCCCACGGTGTCCAACGGTGTCCAACGATGTCCAACGGTGTCCAACGGTGTCCCACGTTGTCCCACGTTGTCCCACGGTGTCCAACGATGTCCAACGGTGTCCAACGGTGTCCAACGATGTCCAACGGTGTCCAACGGTGTCCCACGTTGTCCCACGTTGTCCCACGGTGTCCAACGATGTCCAACGGTGTCCCACGTTGTCCCACGTTGTCCCACGTTGTCCCACGTTGTCCCACGTTGTTCCATGGTTTCCCACGTTGTCCCACGACGTCCACCGATGTCCAACGGTGTCCAACGGTGTCCAACGGTGTCCCACGGTGTCCAACGATGTCCAACGGTGTCCAACGATGTCCAACGGTGTCTCACGTTGTCCCACGTTGTCCCACGTTGTCCCACGGTGTCCAACGATGTCCAACGGTGTCCAACGGTGTCCCACGTTGTCCCACGTTGTCCAACGATGTCCAACGGTGTCCCACGTTGTCCCACGTTGTCCCACGTTGTCCCACGGTGTCCAACGATGTCCAACGGTGTCCCACGTTGTCCCACGTTGTCCCACGTTGTCCCACGTTGTCCCACGTTGTTCCATGGTTTCCCACGTTGTCCCACGTTGTCCCACGTTGTCCCACGGTGTCCAACGATGTCCAACGGTGTCCAACGGTGTCCCACGTTGTCCAACGGTGTCCCACGTTGTCCCACGTTGTCCCACGTTGTCCCACGTTGTCCAACGAAGTCCCACGGTGTCCAACGGTGTCCCACGTTGTCCCACGTTGTCCCACGTTGTCCCACGTTGTCCCACGTTGTCCCACGTTGTCCCACGTTGTCCCACGTTGTCCCACGTTGTCCCACGTTGTCCCACGTTGTCCCACGGTGTCCAACGGTGTCCAACGATGTCCAACGGTGTCCAACGGTGTCCCACGATGTCCACCGATGTCCGACGGTGTCCAACGGTGTCCAACGGTGTCCCACGGTGTCCAACGATGTCCAACGGTGTCCAACGATGTCCAACGGTGTCCCACGTTGTCCCACGTTGTCCCACGTTGTCCCACGTCGTCCCACGGTGTCCAACGATGTCCAACGGTGTCCAACGGTGTCCCACGGTGTCCAACGGTGTCCCACGTTGTCCCACGTTGTCCCACGTTGTCCCACGTTGTCCCACGTTGTCCAACGAAGTCCCACGGTGTCCAACGGTGTCCCACGTTGTCCCACGTTGTCCCACGTTGTCCCACGTTGTCCCACGTTGTCCCACGTTGTCCCACGTTGTCCCACGTTGTCCCACGGTGTCCAACGGTGTCCAACGATGTCCAACGGTGTCCAACGGTGTCCCACGATGTCCACCGATGTCCAACGGTGCCAACGGTGTCCAACGGTGTCCCACGGTGTCCAACGATGTCCAACGGTGTCCAACGATGTCCAACGGTGTCCCACGTTGTCCCACGTTGTCCCACGTTGTCCCACGGTGTCCACCGATGTCCAACGGTGTCCAACGATGTCCAACGGTGTCCCACGATGTCCAACGATGTCCAACGATGTCCAACGGTGTCCAACGGTGTCCCACGTTGTCCCACGTTGTCCCACGTTGTCCCACGGTGTCCAACGATGTCCAACGGTGTCCCACGTTGTCCAACGGTGTCGCACGGTGTCCAACGATGTTCAACGGTGTCCAACGATGTCCAACGGTGTCCCACGTTGTCCCACGTTGTCCCACGTTGTCCCACGGTGTCCAACGATGTCCAACGGTGTCAAACGATGTCCAACGGTGTCCCACGATGTCCAACGATGTCCAACGATGTCCAACGGTGTCCAACGGTGTCCCACGTTGTCCCACGTTGTCCCACGTTGTCCCACGGTGTCCAACGATGTCCAACGGTGTCCCACGTTGTCCAACGGTGTCCCACGTTGTCCCACGTTGTCCCACGTTGTCCCACGTTGTCCCACGTTGTCCCACGATGTCCCACGTTGTCCCACGTTGTCCCACGTTGTCCCACGTTGTCCCACGATGTCCCACGTTGTCCCACGTTGTCCCACGTTGTCCCACGTTGTCCCACGTTGTCCCACGTTGTCCCACGTTGTCCCACGTTGTCCCACGTTGTCCCACGATGTCCAACGGTGTCCAACGGTGTCCAACGATGTCCAACGGTGTCCAACGGTGTCCCACGGTGTCCAACGGTGTCCAACGGTGTCCCACGGTGTCCAACGGTGTCCCACGTTGTCCCACGTTGTCCCACGTTGTCCCACGTTGTCCCACGTTGTCCCACGTTGTCCCACGTTGTCCCACGATGTCCAACGGTGTCCAACGGTGTCCAACGATGTCCAACGGTGTCCAACGGTGTCCCACGGTGTCCAACGGTGTCCAACGGTGTCCCACGGTGTCCAACGGTGTCCCACGTTGTCCCACGTTGTCCCACGTTGTCCCACGTTGTCCAACGAAGTCCCACGGTGTCCCACGTTGTCCCACGTTGTCCCACGTTGTCCCACGTTGTTCCATGGTATCCCACGTTGTCCCACGTTGTCCCACGTTGTCCCACGGTGTCCAACGATGTCCAACGGTGTCCAACGGTGTCCCACGGTGTCCAACGGTGTCCCACGTTGTCCCACGTTGTCCCTCGTTGTCCCACGTTGTCCCACGTTGTCCAACGATGTCCACCGGTGTCCAACGATGTCCAACGGTGTCTCACGTTGTCCCACGTTGTCCCACGTTGTCCCACGGTGTCCAACGATGTCCAACGGTGTCCAACGAAGTCCCACGTTGTCCCACGTTGTCCCACGGTGTCCACCGATGTCCAACGGTGTCCAACGATGTCCAACGGTGTCCCACGATGTCCACCGATGTCCAACGGTGTCCAACGGTGTCCAACGGTGTCCCACGGTGTCCAACGATGTCCAACGGTGTCCAACGATGTCCAACGGTGTCCCACGTTGTCCCACGTTGTCCCACGTTGTCCCACGGTGTCCAACGATGTCCAACGGTGTCCCACGTTGTCCAACGGTGTCCAACGATGTCCAACGATGTCCAACGGTGTCCAACGGTGTCCCACGTTGTCCCACGTTGTCCCACGGTGTCCAACGGTGTCCAACGGTGTCCAACGGTGTCCAACGATGTCCAACGATGTCCAACGGTGTCCAACGGTGTCCCACGTTGTCCCACGTTGTCCCACGTTGTCCCACGTTGTCCCACGGTGTCCAACGGTGTCCAACGATTTCCAACGGTGTCCAACGGTGTCCCACGTTGTCCCACGTTGTCCCACGTTGTCCCACGATGTCCCACGTTGTCCCACGTTGTCCCACGTTGTCCCACGTTGTCCAACGGTGTCCAACGATGTCCAACGGTGTCCAACGGTGTCCCACGGTGTCCAACGGTGTCCCACGTTGTCCCACGTTGTCCCACGTTGTCCCACGTTGTCCCACGTTGTCCCACGTTGTCCCACGTTGTCCCACGTTGTCCCACGGTGTCCAACGGTGTCCCACGATGTCCAACGGTGTCCCACGTTGTCCCACGTTGTCCCACGTTGTCCCACGTTGTCCCACGTTGTCCCACATTGTCCCACGTTGTCCAACGTCGTCCAACGGTGTCCAACGATGTCCAACGATGTCCAACGGTGTCCAACGGTGTCCAACGATGTCCAACGGTGTCCAACGATGTCCAACGGTGTCCCACGATGTCCAACGTCGTGCAACGGTGTCCAACGGTGTCCAACGGTGTCCAACGGTGTCCAACGATGTCCAACGGTGTCCAACGATGTCCAACGATGTCCAACGGTGTCCCACGATGTCCAACGGTGTTCCACGTTGTCCCACGTTGTCCCACGTTGTCCCACGTTCTCCCACGTTGTCCCACGTTGTCCCACGTTGTTCCATGGTTTCCCACGGTGTCCAACGATGTCCAACGGTGTCCGACGATGTCCCACGGTGTCCAACGGTGTCCAACGGTGTCCAACGGTGTCCCACGTTGTCCCACGTTGTCCCACGGTGTCCAACGATGTCCCACCGTGTCCAACGGTGTCCCACGTTGTCCCACGTTGTCCCACGTTGTCCCACGTTGTCCCACGTTGTCCCACGTTGTCCCACGTTGTCCAACGATGTCCAACGGTGTCCCACGTTGTCCCACGTTGTCCCACGTTGTCCCGCGTTGTCCCACGTTGTCCCACGTTGTCCCACGTTGTCCCACGTTGTCCCACGGTGTCCAACGGTGTCCCACGTTGTCCCACGTTGTCCCACGTTGTCCCACGTTGTCCCACGTTGTCCCACGTTGTCCCACGTTGTCCCACGTTGTCCCACGTTGTCCCACGTTGTCCCACGGTGTCCAACGGTGTCCAACGATGTCCAACGGTGTCCAACGATGTCCAACGGTGTCCCACGATGTCCAACGATGTCCAACGATGTCCAACGATGTCCAACGGTGTCCAACGGTGTCCCACGTTGTCCCACGTTGTCCCACGTTGTCCCACGGTGTCCAACGATGTCCAACGGTGTCCCACGTTGTCCAACGGTGTCCCACGTTGTCCCACGTTGTCCCACGTTGTCCCACGTTGTCCCACGTTGTCCCACGATGTCCCACGTTGTCCCACGTTGTCCCACGTTGTCCCACGTTGTCCCACGTTGTCCCACGTTGTCCCACGTTGTCCCACGGTGTCCAACGGTGTCCAACGGTGTCCAACGGTGTCCCACGTTGTCCCACGTTGTCCCACGTTGTCCCACGTTGTCCCACGTTGTCCCACGTTGTCCAACGGTGTCCCACGGTGTCCAACGGTGTCCCACGTTGTCCCACGTTGTCCCACGTTGTCCCACGTTGTCCCACGGTGTCCAACGGTGTCCCACGTTGTCCCACGTTGTCCCACGTTGTCCCACGATGTCCAACGGTGTCCAACGGTGTCCAACGATGTCCAACGGTGTCCAACGGTGTCCCACGGTGTCCAACGGTGTCCAACGGTGTCCCACGTTGTCCCACGTTGTCCAACGGTGTCCCACGGTGTCCAACGGTGTCCCACGTTGTCCCACGTTGTTCCATGGTTTCCCACGTTGTCCCACGTTGTCCCACGTTGTTCCATGGTTTCCCACGTTGTCCCACGTTGTCCCACGTTGTCCCACGGTGTCCAACGGTGTCCCACGTTGTCCCACGTTGTCCCACGTTGTCCCACGTTGTCCCACGTTGTCCCACGTTGTCCCACGGTGTCCAACGGTGTCCAACGATGTCCAACGGTGTCCAACGGTGTCCCACGATGTCCACCGATGTCCAACGGTGTCCAACGGTGTCCAACGGTGTCCCACGGTGTCCAACGATGTCCAACGGTGTCCAGCGATGTCCAACGGTGTCCCACGTTGTCCCACGTTGTCCCACGTTGTCCCACGTTGTCCCACGTTGTCCCACGGTGTCCAGCGGTGTCCAACGATGTCCAACGGTGTCCAACGGTGTCCCACGATGTCCACCGATGTCCAACGGTGTCCAACGGTGTCCAACGGTGTCCAACGGTGTCCAACGATGTACAACGATGTCCAACGATGTCCAACGTTGTCCCACGTTGTCCCACGTTGTCCCACGGTGTCCAACGGTGTCCCACGTTGTCCCACGTTGTCCCACGTTGTCCCACGTTGTCCCACGTTGTCCCACGTTGTCCCACGTTGTCCCACGGTGTCCAACGATGTCCAACGGTGTCCAACGTTGTCCCACGGTGTCCCACGTTGTCCCACGTTGTCCCACGTTGTCCCACGTTGTCCCACGTTGTCCCACGTTGTCCCACGATGTCCCACGTTGTCCAACGATGTCCCACGGTGTCCAACGATGTCCAACGGTGTCCAACGATGTCCAACGGTGTCCCACGTTGTCCCACGTTGTCCCACGTTGTCCCACGGTGTCCAACGGTGTCCAACGATGTCCAACGGTGTCCAACGGTGTCCCACGATGTCCACCGATGTCCAACGGTGTCCAACGGTGTCCAACGGTGTCCCACGGTGTCCAACGATGTCCAACGGTGTCCAACGATGTCCAACGGTGTCCCACGTTGTCCCACGTTGTCCCACGTTGTCCCACGGTGTCCAACGATGTCCAACGGTGTCCCACGTTGTCCCACGTTGTCCCACGGTGTCCAACGATGTCCAACGGTGTCCAACGGTGTCCCACGGTGTCCAACGGTGTCCCACGTTGTCCCACGTTGTCCCACGTTGTCCCACGTTGTCCCACGTTGTCCCACGTTGTCCCACGGTGTCCAACGGTGTCCAACGATGTCCAACGGTGTCCAACGGTGTCCCACGATGTCCACCGATGTCCAACGGTGTCCAACGGTGTCCAACGGTGTCCCACGGTGTCCAACGATGTCCAACGGTGTCCAACGATGTCCAACGGTGTCCCACGTTGTCCCACGTTGTCCCACGTTGTCCCACGGTGTCCAACGGTGTCCCACGTTGTCCCACGTTGTCCCACGTTGTCCCACGTTGTCCCACGTTGTCCCACGTTGTCCCACGTTGTCCCACGTTGTCCCACGTTGTCCCACGATGTCCCACGTTGTCCAACGATGTCCAACGGTGTCCCACGTTGTCCCACGTTGTCCTACGTTGTCCCACGTTGTCATACGTTGTCCCACGTTGTCCCACGTTGTCCCACGTTGTCCCACGTTGTCCCACGTTGTCCCACGGTGTCCAACGATGTCCAACGGTGTCCAACGGTGTCCCACGGTGTCCAACGGTGTCCCACGTTGTCCCACGTTGTCCCACGTTGTCCCACGTTGTCCCACGTTGTCCCACGTTGTCCCACGGTGTCCAACGGTGTCCAACGATGTCCAACGGTGTCCAACGGTGTCCCACAATGTCCACCGATGTCCAACGGTGTCCAACGATGTCCAACGGTGTCCAACGATGTCCAACGGTGTCCCACGATGTCCAACGATGTCCAACGATGTCCAACGGTGTCCAACGGTGTCCCACGTTGTCCCACGTTGTCCCACGTTGTCCCACGGTGTCCAACGATGTCCAACGGTGTCCCACGTTGTCCAACGGTGTCCCACGTTGTCCCACGTTGTCCCACGTTGTCCCACGTTGTCCCACGTTGTCCCACGATGTCCCACGTTGTCCCACGTTGTCCCACGTTGTCCCACGTTGTCCCACGTTGTCCCACGTTGTCCCACGTTGTCCCACGTTGTCCCACGTTGTCCCACGATGTCCAACGGTGTCCAACGGTGTCCAACGATGTCCAACGGTGTCCAACGGTGTCCCACGGTGTCCAACGGTGTCCAACGGTGTCCCACGGTGTCCAACGGTGTCCCACGTTGTCCCACGTTGTCCCACGTTGTCCCACGTTGTCCAACGAAGTCCCACGGTGTCCCACGTTGTCCCACGTTGTCCCACGTTGTCCCACGTTGTTCCATGGTATCCCACGTTGTCCCACGTTGTCCCACGTTGTCCCACGGTGTCCAACGATGTCCAACGGTGTCCAACGGTGTCCCACGGTGTCCAACGGTGTCCCACGTTGTCCCACGTTGTCCCACGTTGTCCCACGTTGTCCCACGTTGTCCAACGATGTCCACCGGTGTCCAACGATGTCCAACGGTGTCTCACGTTGTCCCACGTTGTCCCACGTTGTCCCACGGTGTCCAACGATGTCCAACGGTGTCCAACGAAGTCCCACGTTGTCCCACGTTGTCCCACGGTGTCCACCGATGTCCAACGGTGTCCAACGATGTCCAACGGTGTCCCACGATGTCCACCGATGTCCAACGGTGTCCAACGGTGTCCAACGGTGTCCCACGGTGTCCAACGATGTCCAACGGTGTCCAACGATGTCCAACGGTGTCCCACGTTGTCCCACGTTGTCCCACGTTGTCCCACGGTGTCCAACGATGTCCAACGGTGTCCCACGTTGTCCAACGGTGTCCAACGATGTCCAACGATGTCCAACGGTGTCCAACGGTGTCCCACGTTGTCCCACGTTGTCCCACGGTGTCCAACGGTGTCCAACGGTGTCCAACGGTGTCCAACGATGTCCAACGATGTCCAACGGTGTCCAACGGTGTCCCACGTTGTCCCACGTTGTCCCACGTTGTCCCACGTTGTCCCACGGTGTCCAACGGTGTCCAACGATTTCCAACGGTGTCCAACGGTGTCCCACGTTGTCCCACGTTGTCCCACGTTGTCCCACGATGTCCCACGTTGTCCCACGTTGTCCCACGTTGTCCCACGTTGTCCAACGGTGTCCAACGATGTCCAACGGTGTCCAACGGTGTCCCACGGTGTCCAACGGTGTCCCACGTTGTCCCACGTTGTCCCACGTTGTCCCACGTTGTCCCACGTTGTCCCACGTTGTCCCACGTTGTCCCACGGTGTCCAACGGTGTCCCACGATGTCCAACGGTGTCCCACGTTGTCCCACGTTGTCCCACGTTGTCCCACGTTGTCCCACGTTGTCCCACATTGTCCCACGTTGTCCAACGTCGTCCAACGGTGTCCAACGATGTCCAACGATGTCCAACGGTGTCCAACGGTGTCCAACGATGTCCAACGGTGTCCAGCGATGTCCAACGGTGTCCCACGATGTCCAACGTCGTGCAACGGTGTCCAACGGTGTCCAACGGTGTCCAACGGTGTCCAACGATGTCCAACGGTGTCCAACGATGTCCAACGATGTCCAACGGTGTCCCACGATGTCCAACGGTGTTCCACGTTGTCCCACGTTGTCCCACGTTGTCCCACGTTCTCCCACGTTGTCCCACGTTGTCCCACGTTGTTCCATGGTTTCCCACGGTGTCCAACGATGTCCAACGGTGTCCGACGATGTCCCACGGTGTCCAACGGTGTCCAACGGTGTCCAACGGTGTCCCACGTTGTCCCACGTTGTCCCACGGTGTCCAACGATGTCCCACCGTGTCCAACGGTGTCCCACGTTGTCCCACGTTGTCCCACGTTGTCCCACGTTGTCCCACGTTGTCCCACGTTGTCCCACGTTGTCCAACGATGTCCAACGGTGTCCCACGTTGTCCCACGTTGTCCCACGTTGTCCCGCGTTGTCCCACGTTGTCCCACGTTGTCCCACGTTGTCCCACGTTGTCCCACGTTGTCCCACGGTGTCCAACGGTGTCCCACGTTGTCCCACGTTGTCCCACGTTGTCCCACGTTGTCCCACGTTGTCCCACGTTGTCCCACGTTGTCCCACGTTGTCCCACGTTGTCCCACGTTGTCCCACGGTGTCCAACGGTGTCCAACGATGTCCAACGGTGTCCAACGATGTCCAACGGTGTCCCACGATGTCCAACGATGTCCAACGATGTCCAACGGTGTCCAACGGTGTCCCACGTTGTCCCACGTTGTCCCACGTTGTCCCACGGTGTCCAACGATGTCCAACGGTGTCCCACGTTGTCCAACGGTGTCCCACGTTGTCCCACGTTGTCCCACGTTGTCCCACGTTGTCCCACGTTGTCCCACGTTGTCCCACGATGTCCCACGTTGTCCCACGTTGTCCCACGTTGTCCCACGTTGTCCCACGTTGTCCCACGTTGTCCCACGTTGTCCCACGTTGTCCCACGTTGTCCCACGATGTCCAACGGTGTCCAACGGTGTCCAACGATGTCCAACGGTGTCCAACGGTGTCCCACGGTGTCCAACGGTGTCCAACGGTGTCCCACGGTGTCCAACGGTGTCCCACGTTGTCCCACGTTGTCCCACGTTGTCCCACGTTTTCCCACGATGTCCCACGTTGTCCAACGATGTCCCACGTTGTCCCACGTTGTCCCACGTTGTCCCACGTTGTCCCACGTTGTCCCACGTTGTCCCACGTTGTCCCACGTTGTCCCACGTTGTCCCACGGTGTCCCACGATGTCCACCGATGTCCAACGGTGTCCAACGGTGTCCAACGGTGTCCAACGGTGTCCAACGATGTACAACGATGTCCAACGATGTCCAACGGTGTCCCACGTTGTCCCACGTTGTCCCACGTTGTCCCACGGTGTCCAACGGTGTCCCACGTTGTCCCACGTTGTCCCACGTTGTCCCACGTTGTCCCACGTTGTCCCACGTTGTCCCACGTTGTCCCACGTTGTCCCACGTTGTCCCACGGTGTCCAACGGTCTCCAACGATGTCCAACGGTGTCCAACGATGTCCAACGGTGTCCCACGATGTCCAACGATGTCCAACGATGTCCAACGGTGTCCAACGGTGTCCCACGTTGTCCCACGTTGTCCCACGTTGTCCCACGGTGTCCAACGATGTCCAACGGTGTCCCACGTTGTCCAACGGTGTCCCACGTTGTCCCACGTTGTCCCACGTTGTCCCACGTTGTCCCACGTTGTCCCACGTTGTCCCACGATGTCCCACGTTGTCCCACGTTGTCCCACGTTGTCCCACGTTGTCCCACGTTGTCCCACGTTGTCCCACGTTGTCCCACGTTGTCCCACGTTGTCCCACGATGTCCAACGGTGTCCAACGGTGTCCAACGATGTCCAACGGTGTCCAACGGTGTCCCACGGTGTCCAACGGTGTCCAACGGTGTCCCACGGTGTCCAACGGTGTCCAACGGTGTCCAACGATGTACAACGATGTCCAACGATGTCCAACGGTGTCCCACGTTGTCCCACGTTGTCCCACGGTGTCCAACGGTGTCCCACGTTGTCCCACGTTGTCCCACGTTGTCCCACGTTGTCCCACGTTGTCCCACGTTGTCCCACGTTGTCCCACGTTGTCCCACGTTGTCCCACGATGTCCCACGTTGTCCAACGATGTCCAACGGTGTCCCACGTTGTCCCACGTTGTCCCACGTTGTCCCACGTTGTCCCACGTTGTCCCACGTTGTCCCACGTTGTCCCACGATGTCCCACGTTGTCCAACGATGTCCCACGGTGTCCAACGATGTCCAACGGTGTCCAACGATGTCCAACGGTGTCCAACGGTGTCCCACGATGTCCACCGATGTCCAACGGTGTCCAACGGTGTCCAACGGTGTCCCACGGTGTCCAACGATGTCCAACGGTGTCCAACGATGTCCAACGGTGTCCCACGTTGTCCCACGTTGTCCCACGTTGTCCCACGGTGTCCAACGATGTCCAACGGTTTCCCACGTTGTCCCACGTTGTCCCACGGTGTCCAACGATGTCCAACGGTGTCCAACGGTGTCCCACGGTGTCCAACGGTGTCCCACGTTGTCCCACGTTGTCCCACGTTGTCCCACGTTGTCCCACGTTGTCCCACGGTTTCCCACGTTGTCCCACGTTGTCCCACGGTGTCCAACGATGTCCAACGGTGTCCAACGGTGTCCCACGGTGTCCAACGGTGTCCCACGTTGTCCCACGTTGTCCCACGTTGTCCCACGTTGTCCCACGTTGTCCCACGTTGTCCCACGTTGTCCCACGATGTCCCACGTTGTCCAACGATGTCCAACGGTGTCCCACGTTGTCCCACGTTGTCCTACGTTGTCCCACGTTGTCCCACGTTGTCCCACGTTGTCCCACGTTGTCCCACGTTGTCCCACGTTGTCCCACGTTGTCCCACGTTGTCCCACGTTGTCCCACGTTGTCCCACGGTGTCCAACGGTGTCCCACGTTGTCCCACGTTGTCCCACGTTGTCCCACGGTGTCCAACGATGTCCAACGGTGTCCCACGTTGTCCAACGGTGTCCCACGTTGTCCCACGTTGTCCCACGTTGTCCCACGTTGTCCCACGTTGTCCAACGATGTCCAACGGTGTCCAACGGTGTCCCACGATGTCCACCGATGTCCAACGGTGTCCAACGGTGTCCAACGGTGTCCAACGGTGTCCAACGATGTCCAACGATGTCCAACGATGTCCAACGGTGTCCCACGTTGTCCCACGTTGTCCCACGTTGTCCCACGATGTCCCACGTTGTCCCACGTTGTCCCACGTTGTCCCACGTTGTCCCACGTTGTCCCACGTTGTCCCACGTTGTCCCACGTTGTCCCACGTTGTCCCACGTTGTCCCACGGTGTCCAACGGTGTCCAACGATGTCCAACGGTGTCCAACGGTGTCCCACGATGTCCACCGATGTCCCACGGTGTCCAACGGTGTCCCACGTTGTCCCACGGTGTCCAACGATGTCCAACGGTGTCCCACGTTGTCCCACGTTGTCCCACGTTGTCCCACGTTGTCCAACGATGTCCAACGGTGTCCAACGGTGTCCAACGATGTCCAACGATGTCCAACGGTGTCCAACGGTGTCCAACGGTGTCCCACGATGTCCAACGGTGTCCAACGGTGTCCAACGATGTCCAGCGGTGTCCAACGGTGTCCCACGATGTCCAACGGTGTCCAACGATGTCCAACGGTGTCCCACGATGTCCAACGTCGTCCAACGGTGTCCAACGGTGTCCAACGGTGTCCAACGGTGTCCAACGATGTCCAACGGTGTCCAACGATGTCCAACGATGTCCAACGGTGTCCAACGATGTCCAACGATGTCCAACGGTGTCCCACGATGTCCAACGATGTCCAACGATGTCCAACGTCGTCCAACGGTGTCCCACGATGTCCAACGATGTCCAACGGTGTCCAACGATGTCCAACGGTGTCCAACGATGTCCAACGATGTCCAACGGTGTCCAACGGTGTCCCACGGTGTCCAACGATGTCCAACGGTGTCCAACGGTGTCCAACCGTGTCCCACGTTGTCCCACGTTGTCCCACGTTGTCCCACGTTGTCCCACGTTGTCCCACGTTGTCCCACGTTGTCCCACGTTGTCCCACGTTGTCCCACGGTGTCCAACGGTGTCCAACGATGTCCAACGGTGTCCAACGGTGTCCCACGATGTCCACCGATGTCCAACGGTGTCCAACGGTGTCCAACGATGTCCAACGGTGTCCAACGATGTCCAACGATGTCCAACGATGTCCAACGGTGTCCAACGGTGTCCCACGGTGTCCAACGGTGTCCCACGTTGTCCCACGTTGTCCCACGTTGTCCCACGTTGTCCCACGTTGTCCCACGTTGTCCCACGTTGTCCCACGTTGTCCCACGGTATCCAACGGTGTCCAACGATGTCCAACGGTGTCCAACGGTGTCCCACGTTGTCCCACGTTGTCCCACGGTGTCCAACGATGTCCAACGGTGTCCCACGTTGTCCCACGTTGTCCCACGTTGTCCCACGTTGTCCCACGTTGTTCCATGTTTTCCCACGTTGTCCCACGTTGTCCCACGTTGTCCCACGGTGTCCAACGATGTCCAACGGTGTCCAACGGTGTCCCACGGTGTCCAACGGTGTCCCACGTTGTCCCACGTTGTCCCACGTTGTCCCACGTTGTCCAACGGTGTCCCACGGTGTTCAACGGTGTCCCACGTTGTCCCACGTTGTCCCACGTTGTCCCACGTTGTCCCACGTTGTCCCACGTTGTCCCACGTTGTCCCACGGTGTCCAACGGTGTCCAACGATG
Source organism: Bombus terrestris (assembly GCF_910591885.1). Taxonomy (NCBI): domain Eukaryota; kingdom Metazoa; phylum Arthropoda; class Insecta; order Hymenoptera; family Apidae; genus Bombus; species Bombus terrestris. The sequence goes on along the minus strand of NW_025963637.1, from coordinate 110,726 downwards.
TCCAACGGTGTCCAACGGTGTCCCACGATGTCCACCGATGTCCAACGGTGTCCAACGGTGTCCAACGGTGTCCAACGGTGTCCAACGATGTCCAACGATGTCCAACGATGTCCAACGGTGTCCAACGATGTCCAACGATGTCCAACGGTGTCCCACGATGTCCAACGATGTCCAACGATGTCCAACGGTGTCCAACGGTGTCCCACGTTGTCCCACGTTGTCCCACGTTGTCCCACGGTGTCCCACGATGTCCAACGATGTCCAACGATGTCCAACGGTGTCCAACGGTGTCCCACGTTGTCCCACGTTGTCCCACGTTGTCCCACGTTGTCCCACGGTGTCCAAAGGTGTCCAACGATGTCCAACGGTGTCCCACGTTGTCCCACGTTGTCGCACGTTGTCCCACGGTGTCCAACGGTGTCCAACGATGTCCAACGGTGTCCAACGGTGTCCCACGATGTCCACCGATGTCCAACGGTGTCCCACGTTGTCCCACGTTGTCCCACGGTGTCCAACGGTGTCCAACGATGTCCAACGGTGTCCAACGGTGTCCCACGTTGTCCCACGTTGTCCCACGTTGTCCCACGTTGTCCCACGGTGTCCAACGATGTCCAACGGTGTCCCACGTTGTCCCACGCTGTCCCACGTTGTCCCACGTTGTCCCACGTTGTCCCACGTTGTCCCACGTTGTCCCACGTTGTCCCACGTTGTCCCACGTTGTCCCACGATGTCCCACGTTGTCCCACGTTGTCCAACGATGTCCCACGTTGTCCCACGTTGTCCAACGATGTCCCACGTTGTCCCACGTTGTCCCACGTTGTCCCACGGTGTCCAAAGGTGTCCAACGATGTCCAACGGTGTCCCACGTTGTCCCACGTTGTCGCACGTTGTCCCACGGTGTCCAACGGTGTCCAACGATGTCCAACGGTGTCCAACGGTGTCCCACGTTGTCCCACGTTGTCCCACGTTGTCCCACGTTGTCCCACGGTGTCCAAAGGTGTCCAACGATGTCCAACGGTGTCCCACGTTGTCCCACGTTGTCGCACGTTGTCCAACGGTGTCCCACGTTGTCCCACGTTGTCCCACGTTGTCCCACGTTGTCCCACGGTGTCCAACGATGTCCCACGTTGTCCCACGTTGTCCCACGTTGTCCAACGATGTCCAACGGTGTCCAACGGTGTCCCACGTTGTCCCACGTTGTCCCACGTTGTCCCACGGTGTCCAGCGGTGTCCAACGATGTCCAACGGTGTCCAACGGTGTCCCACGATGTCCACCGATGTCCAACGGTGTCCAACGGTGTCCAACGGTGTCCAACGATGTCCAACGATGTCCAACGATGTCCAACGGTGTCCAACGGTGTCCCACGATGTCCAACGGTGTCCCACGTTGTCCCACGTTGTCCCACGTTGTCCCACGTTGTCCCACGTTGTCCCACGTTGTCCCACGTTGTCCCACGATGTCCCACGTTGTCCCACGTTGTCCCACGTTGTCCCACGTTGTCCCACGTTGTCCCACGGTGTCCAACGATGTCCAACGGTGTCCCACGTTGTCCCACGTTGTCCCACGTTGTCCCACGTTGTCCCACGATGTCCAACGGTGTCCAACGGTGTCCCACGTTGTCCCACGTTGTCCCACGTTGTCCCACGTTGTCCCACGTTGTCCCACGTTGTCCCACGTTGTCCCACGATGTCCCACGTTGTCCCACGTTGTCCCACGTTGTCCCACGTTGTCCCACGTTGTCCCACGGTGTCCAACGATGTCCAACGGTGTCCCACGTTGTCCCACGTTGTCCCACGTTGTCCCACGTTGTCCCACGATGTCCAACGGTGTCCAACGGTGTCCCACGGTGTGCCACGTTGTCCCACGTTGTCCCACGGTGTCCAACGATGTCCAACGGTGTCCCACGTTGTCCCACGTTGTCCCACGTTGTCCCACGTTGTCCCACGTTGTCCCACGTTGTCCCACGTTGTCCCACGTTGTCCCACGGTGTCCAACGATGTCCAACGGTGTCCCACGTTGTCCCACGTTGTCCCACGTTGTCCCACGTTGTTCCATGGTTTGCCACGTTGTCCCACGGTGTGCAACGGTGTCCAACGATGTCCAATGGTGTCCAACGATGTCCAACGGTGTCCAACGGTGTCCAACGATGTCCAACGATGTCCAACGATGTCCAACGGTGTCCAACGGTGTCCAACGGTGTCCAACGGTGTCCAACGGTGTCCAACGGTGTCCAACGGTGTCCAACGGTGTCCAACGATGTCCAACGATGTCCAACGGTGTCCAACGATGTCCAACGATGTCCAACGATGTCCAACGATGTCCAACGGTGTCCAACGGTGTCCAACGATGTCCAACGGTGTCCACGATGTCCCACGATGTCCAACGTCGTCCAACGGTGTCCAACAGTGTCCAACGGTGTCCAACGGTGTCCAACGGTGTCCAACGATGTCCAACGGTGTCCCACGATGTCCAACGATGTCCAACGGTGTCCCACGTTGTCCCACGTTGTCCCACGTTGTCCCACGTTGTCCCACGTTGTCCCACGTTGTCCCACGTTGTCCCACGTTGTCCAACGATGTCCAACGGTGTCCAACGGTGTCCAACGATGTCCAACGATGTCCAACGGTGTCCAACGGTGTCCAACGTTGTCCCACGATGTCCAACGGTGTCCAACGGTGTCCAACGATGTCCAGCGGTGTCCAACGGTGTCCCACGATGTCCAACGGTGTCCAACGATGTCCAACGGTGTCCCACGATGTCCAACGTCGTCCAACGGTGTCCAACGGTGTCCAACGGTGTCCAACGGTGTCCAACGATGTCCAACGGTGTCCAACGATGTCCAACGATGTCCAACGGTGTCCAACGATGTCCAACGATGTCCAACGGTGTCCCACGATGTCCCACGTTGTCCCACGTTGTCCCACGGTGTCCAACGATGTCCAACGGTGTCCCACGTTGTCCCACGCTGTCCCACGTTGTCCCACGTTGTCCCACGTTGTCCCACGTTGTCCCACGTTGTCCCACGTTGTCCCACGTTGTCCCACGTTGTCCCACGATGTCCCACGTTGTCCCACGTTGTCCAACGATGTCCCACGTTGTCCCACGTTGTCCCAAATTGTCCCACGTTGTCCCACGTTGTCCCACGATGTCCCACGTTGTCCCACGTTGTCCCACGTTGTCCCACGTTGTCCCACGTTGTCCCACGTTGTCCCACGGTGTCCAACGATGTCCAACGGTGTCCCACGTTGTCCCACGTTGTCCCATGTTGTCCCACGATGTCCAACGGTGTCCAACGGTGTCCCACGGTGTCCCACGTTGTCCCACGTTGTCCCACGTTGTCCCACGGTGTCCAACGATGTCCAACGGTGTCCCACGTTGTCCAACGGTGTCCCACGTTGTCCCACGTTGTCCCACGTTGTCCCACGATGTCCCACGTTGTCCCACGTTGTCCCACGTTGTCCCACGTTGTCCCACGTTGTCCCACGTTGTCCCACGTTGTCCCACGTTGTCCCACGGTGTCCAACGGTGTCCAACGATGTCCCACGTTGTCCAACGATGTCCAACGGTGTCCCACGTTGTCCCACGTTGTCCTACGTTGTCCCACGTTGTCCCACGTTGTCCCACGTTGTCCCACGTTGTCCCACGTTGTCCCACGTTGTCCCACGTTGTTCCACGGTGTCCAAAGGTGTCCAACGATGTCCAACGGTGTCCCACGTTGTCCCACGTTGTCCCACGTTGTCCCACGGTGTCCAACGGTGTCCAACGATGTCCAACGGTGTCCAACGGTGTCCCACGATGTCCACCGATGTCCAACGGTGTCCCACGTTGTCCCACGTTGTCCCACGTTGTCCCACGTTGTCCCACGTTGTCCCACGTTGTCCCACGATGTCCAACGGTGTCCAACGGTGTCCCACGGTGTCCCACGTTGTCCCACGTTGTCCCACGGTGTCCAACGATGTCCAACGGTGTCCCACGTTTTCCCACGTTGTCCCACGTTGTCCCACGTTGTCCCACGTTGTCCCACGTTGTCCCACGTTGTCCCACGTTGTCCCACGTTGTCCCACGTTGTCCCACGTTGTCCCACGTTGTCCCACGATGTCCCACGTTGTCCCACGTTGTCCCACGTTGTCCCACGTTGTCCCACGTTGTCCAACGATGTCCAACGGTGTCCAACGGTGTCCCACGTTGTCCCACGTTGTCCCACGTTGTCCCACGGTGTCCAGCGGTGTCCAACGATGTCCAACGGTGTCCAACGGTGTCCCACGATGTCCACCGATGTCCAACGGTGTCCAACGGTGTCCAACGGTGTCCAACGGTGTCCAACGATGTCCCACGTTGTCCAACGATGTCCAACGGTGTCCCACGTTGTCCCACGTTGTCCTACGTTGTCCCACGTTGTCCCACGTTGTCCCACGTTGTCCCACGTTGTCCCACGTTGTCCCACGTTGTCCCACGTTGTTCCACGGTGTCCAAAGGTGTCCAACGATGTCCAACGGTGTCCCACGTTGTCCCACGTTGTCCCACGTTGTCCCACGGTGTCCAACGGTGTCCAACGATGTCCAACGGTGTCCAACGGTGTCCCACGATGTCCACCGATGTCCAACGGTGTCCCACGTTGTCCCACGTTGTCCCACGTTGTCCCACGTTGTCCCACGTTGTCCCACGTTGTCCCACGATGTCCAACGGTGTCCAACGGTGTCCCACGGTGTCCCACGTTGTCCCACGTTGTCCCACGGTGTCCAACGATGTCCAACGGTGTCCCACGTTTTCCCACGTTGTCCCACGTTGTCCCACGTTGTCCCACGTTGTCCCACGTTGTCCCACGTTGTCCCACGTTGTCCCACGTTGTCCCACGTTGTCCCACGTTGTCCCACGTTGTCCCACGATGTCCCACGTTGTCCCACGTTGTCCCACGTTGTCCCACGTTGTCCCACGTTGTCCAACGATGTCCAACGGTGTCCAACGGTGTCCCACGTTGTCCCACGCTGTCCCACGTTGTCCCACGGTGTCCAGCGGTGTCCAACGATGTCCAACGGTGTCCAACGGTGTCCCACGATGTCCAACGACGTCCAACGGTGTCCAACGGTGTCCCACGTTGTCCCACGTTGTCCCACGGTGTCCAACGATGTCCAACGGTGTCCCACGTTGTCCCACGTTGTCCCACGTTGTCCCACGTTGTCCCACGTTGTCCCACGGTGTCCAACGGTGTCCAACGATGTCCAACGGTGTCCAACGGTGTCCCACGATGTCCACCGATGTCCAACGGTGTCCCACGGTGTCCCACGATGTCCACCGATGTCCAACGGTGTCCCACGTTGTCCCACGTTGTCCCACGTTGTCCCACGTTGTCCCACGGTGTCCAACGGTGTCCAACGATGTCCAACGGTGTCCCACGTTGTCCCACGTTGTCCCACGTTGTCCCACGTTGTCCCACGTTGTCCCACGTTGTCCCACGTTGTCCCACGTTGTCCCACGTTGTCCCACGGTGTCCAACGGTGTCCAACGGTGTCCAACGGTGTCCAACGATGTCCAACGATGTCCAACGGTGTCCAACGGTGTCCCACGTTGTCCCACGTTGTCCCACGGTGTCCAACGATGTCCAACGGTGTCCCACGTTGTCCCACGTTGTCCCACGTTGTCCCACGTTGTCCCACGTTGTCCCACGTTGCCCCACGTTGTCCCACGTTGTCCAACGGTGTCCCACGTTGTCCCACGTTGTCCCACGTTGTCCCACGTTGTCCCACGTTGTCCAACGGTGTCCCACGGTGTCCAACGGTGTCCCACGTTGTCCCACGTTGTCCCACGTTGTCCCACGTTGTCCCACGTTGTCCCACGTTGTCTCACGTTGTCCCACGTTGTCCCACGGTGTCCAACGATGTCCAACGGTGTCCCACGTTGTCCCACGTTGTCCCACGTTGTCCCACGTTGTCCCACGTTGTTCCATGGTTTCCCACGTTGTCCCACGTTGTCCCACGTTGTCCCACGTTGTCCCACGTTGTCCCACGTTGTCCCACGTTGTCCCACGTTGTTCCACGGTGTCCAAAGGTGTCCAACGATGTCCAACGGTGTCCCACGTTGTCCCACGTTGTCCCACGTTGTCCCACGGTGTCCAACGGTGTCCAACGATGTCCAACGGTGTCCAACGGTGTCCCACGATGTCCACCGATGTCCAACGGTGTCCCACGTTGTCCCACGTTGTCCCACGTTGTCCCACGTTGTCCCACGTTGTCCCACGTTGTCCCACGATGTCCAACGGTGTCCAACGGTGTCCCACGGTGTCCCACGTTGTCCCACGTTGTCCCACGGTGTCCAACGATGTCCAACGGTGTCCCACGTTTTCCCACGTTGTCCCACGTTGTCCCACGTTGTCCCACGTTGTCCCACGTTGTCCCACGTTGTCCCACGTTGTCCCACGTTGTCCCACGTTGTCCCACGTTGTCCCACGATGTCCCACGTTGTCCCACGTTGTCCCACGTTGTCCCACGTTGTCCCACGTTGTCCAACGATGTCCAACGGTGTCCAACGGTGTCCCACGTTGTCCCACGTTGTCCCACGTTGTCCCACGGTGTCCAGCGGTGTCCAACGATGTCCAACGGTGTCCAACGGTGTCCCACGATGTCCACCGATGTCCAACGGTGTCCAACGGTGTCCAACGGTGTCCAACGGTGTCCAACGATGTCCAACGGTGTCCCACGATGTCCAACGGTGTCCCACGTTGTCCCACGTTGTCCCACGTTGTCCCACGTTGTCCCACGTTGTCCCTCGTTGTCCCACGTTGTCCCACGGTGTCCAACGGTGTCCAACGATGTCCAAAGGTGTCCAACGGTGTCCCACGTTGTCCCACGTTGTCCCACGGTGTCCAACGATGTCCAACGGTGTCCCACGTTGTCCCACGTTTTCCCACGTTGTCCCACGGTGTCCAACGATGTCCAACGGTGTCCAACGGTGTCCCACGGTGTCCCACGTTGTCCCACGTTGTCCCACGGTGTCCAACGATGTCCAACGGTGTCCCACGGTGTCCAACGGTGTCCCACGTTGTCCCACGTTGTCCCACGTTGTCCCACGGTGTCCAGCGGTGTCCAACGATGTCCAAAGGTGTCCAACGGTGTCCCACGTTGTCCACCGATGTCCAACGGTGTCCAACGATGTCCAACGGTGTCCCACGTTGTCCCACGTTTTCCCACGTTGTCCCACGGTGTCCAACGATGTCCAACGGTGTCCAACGGTGTCCAACGGTGTCCCACGTTGTCCCACGTTGTCCCACGTTGTCCCACGGTGTCCAGCGGTGTCCAACGATGTCCAACGGTGTCCAACGGTGTCCCACGATGTCCACCGATGTCCAACGGTGTCCAACGATGTCCAACGGTGTCCCACGTTGTCCCACGTTTTCCCACGTTGTCCCACGGTGTCCAACGATGTCCAACGGTGTCCAACGGTGTCCCACGGTGTCCCACGTTGTCCCACGTTGTCCCACGGTGTCCAACGATGTCCAACGGTGTCCCACGTTGTCCCACGTTGTCCCACGTTGTCCCACGTTGTCCCACGTTGTCCCACGTTGTCCCACGTTGTCCCACGTTGTCCCACGTTGTCCCACGTTGTCCCACGTTGTCCCACGTTGTCCCACGATGTCCCACGTTGTCCAACGATGTCCAACGGTGTCCCACGTTGTCCCACGTTGTCCCACGTTGTCCCACGTTGTCCCACGGTGTCCAACGATGTCCAACGGTGTCCCACGTTGTCCCACGTTGTCCCACGTTGTCCCACGTTGTCCAACGATGTCCAACGGTGTCCAACGGTGTCCCACGTTGTCCCACGTTGTCCCACGTTGTCCCACGGTGTCCAGCGGTGTCCAACGATGTCCAACGGTGTCCAACGGTGTCCCACGATGTCCACCGATGTCCACCGATGTCCAACGGTGTCCAACGGTGTCCAACGGTGTCCAACGGTGTCCAACGATGTCCAACGATGTCCAACGGTGTCCCACGTTGTCCCACGTTGTCCCACTGTGTCCAACGATGTCCAACGGTGTCCCACGTTGTCCCACGTTGTCCCACGTTGTCCCACGTTGTCCAACGATGTCCAACGGTGTCCAACGGTGTCCCACGTTGTCCCACGTTGTCCCACGTTGTCCCACGTTGTCCCACGATGTCCCACGTTGTCCAACGATGTCCAACGGTGTCCCACGTTGTCCCACGTTGTCCCACGTTGTCCCACGTTGTCCCACGGTGTCCAACGATGTCCAACGGTGTCCCACGTTGTCCCACGTTGTCCCACGTTGTCCCACGTTGTCCAACGATGTCCAACGGTGTCCAACGGTGTCCCACGTTGTCCCACGTTGTCCCACGTTGTCCCACGGTGTCCAGCGGTGTCCACCGATGTCCAACGGTGTCCAACGGTGTCCAACGGTGTCCAACGGTGTCCAACGATGTCCAACGATGTCCAACGATGTCCAACGGTGTCCCACGTTGTCCCACGTTGTCCCACGTTGTCCCACGTTGTCCCACGTTGTCCCACGGTGTCCAACGGTGTCCAACGATGTCCAACGGTGTCCAACGGTGTCCCACGTTGTCCCACGTTGTCCCACGGTGTCCAACGATGTCCAACGGTGTCCCACGTTGTCCCACGTTGTCCCACGTTGTCCCACGTTGTCCCACGTTGTCCCACGGTGTCCAACGGTGTCCAACGATGTCCAACGGTGTCCAACGGTGTCCCACGATGTCCACCGATGTCCAACGGTGTCCCACGGTGTCCCACGATGTCCACCGATGTCCAACGGTGTCCCACGTTGTCCCACGTTGTCCCACGTTGTCCCACGTTGTCCCACGGTGTCCAACGGTGTCCAACGATGTCCAACGGTGTCCCACGTTGTCCCACGTTGTCCCACGTTGTCCCACGTTGTCCCACGTTGTCCCACGTTGTCCCACGTTGTCCCACGATGTCCCACGTTGTCCCACGTTGTCCCACGTTGTCCCACGTTGTCCCACGTTGTCCCACGGTGTCCAACGATGTCCAACGGTGTCCCACGTTGTCCCACGTTGTCCCACGTTGTCCCACGTTGTCCCACGTTGTCCCACGTTGTCCCACGTTGTCCCACGTTGTCCCACGGTGTCCAACGGTGTCCAACGGTGTCCAACGGTGTCCAACGATGTCCAACGATGTCCAACGGTGTCCAACGGTGTCCCACGTTGTCCCACGTTGTCCCACGGTGTCCAACGATGTCCAACGGTGTCCCACGTTGTCCCACGTTGTCCCACGTTGTCCCACGTTGTCCCACGTTGTCCCACGTTGTCCCACGTTGTCCCACGTTGTCCCACGGTGTCCAACGATGTCCCACGGTGTCCAACGGTGTCCAACGATGTCCCACGTTGTCCAACGATGTCCAACGGTGTCCCACGTTGTCCCACGTTGTCCTACGTTGTCCCACGTTGTCCCACGTTGTCCCACGTTGTCCCACGTTGTCCCACGTTGTCCCACGTTGTCCCACGTTGTTCCACGGTGTCCAAAGGTGTCCAACGATGTCCAACGGTGTCCCACGTTGTCCCACGTTGTCCCACGTTGTCCCACGGTGTCCAACGGTGTCCAACGATGTCCAACGGTGTCCAACGGTGTCCCACGATGTCCACCGATGTCCAACGGTGTCCCACGTTGTCCCACGTTGTCCCACGTTGTCCCACGTTGTCCCACGTTGTCCCACGTTGTCCCACGATGTCCAACGGTGTCCAACGGTGTCCCACGGTGTCCCACGTTGTCCCACGTTGTCCCACGGTGTCCAACGATGTCCAACGGTGTCCCACGTTTTCCCACGTTGTCCCACGTTGTCCCACGTTGTCCCACGTTGTCCCACGTTGTCCCACGTTGTCCCACGTTGTCCCACGTAGTCCCACGTTGTCCCACGTTGTCCCACGTTGTCCCACGATGTCCCACGTTGTCCCACGTTGTCCCACGTTGTCCCACGTTGTCCCACGTTGTCCAACGATGTCCAACGGTGTCCAACGGTGTCCCACGTTGTCCCACGTTGTCCCACGTTGTCCCACGTTGTCCCACGTTGTCCCACGGTGTCCAGCGGTGTCCAACGATGTCCAACGGTGTCCAACGGTGTCCCACGATGTCCACCGATGTCCAACGGTGTCCAACGGTGTCCAACGGTGTCCAACGGTGTCCAACGATGTCCAACGGTGTCCAACGATATCCAACGGTGTCCAACGGTGTCCCACGATGTCCAACGGTGTCCCACGTTGTCCCACGTTGTCCCACGTTGTCCCACGTTGTCCCACGTTGTCCCTCGTTGTCCCACGTTGTCCCACGGTGTCCAACGGTGTCCAACGATGTCCAAAGGTGTCCAACGGTGTCCCACGTTGTCCCACGTTGTCCCACGGTGTCCAACGATGTCCAACGGTGTCCCACGTTGTCCCACGTTTTCCCACGTTGTCCCACGGTGTCCAACGATGTCCAACGGTGTCCAACGGTGTCCCACGGTGTCCCACGTTGTCCCACGTTGTCCCACGGTGTCCAACGATGTCCAACGGTGTCCCACGTTGTCCCACGTTGTCCCACGTTGTCCCACGTTGTCCCACGTTGTCCCACGTTGTCCCACGTTGTCCCACGTTGTCCCACGTTGTCCCACGTTGTCCCACGTTGTCCCACGTTGTCCCACGTTGTCCCACGTTGTCCCACGTTGTCCCACGGTGTCCAACGATGTCCAGCGGTGTCCAACGGTGTCCCACGGTGTCCAACGGTGTCCAACGGTGTCCCACGGTGTCCAACGGTGTCCCACGTTGTCCCACGTTGTCCCACGTTGTCCCACGTTGTCCCACGATGTCCCACGTTGTCCAACGATGTCCAACGGTGTCCCACGTTGTCCCACGTTGTCCCACGTTGTCCCACGTTGTCCCACGGTGTCCAACGATGTCCAACGGTGTCCCACGTTGTCCCACGTTGTCCCACGTTGTCCCACGTTGTCCAACGATGTCCAACGGTGTCCAACGGTGTCCCACGTTGTCCCACGTTGTCCCACGTTGTCCCACGGTGTCCAGCGGTGTCCACCGATGTCCAACGGTGTCCAACGGTGTCCAACGGTGTCCAACGGTGTCCAACGATGTCCAACGATGTCCAACGATGTCCAACGGTGTCCAACGGTGTCCCACGATGTCCAACGGTGTCCCACGTTGTCCCACGTTGTCCCACGTTGTCCCACGTTGTCCCACGTTGTCCCACGTTGTCCCACGTTGTCCCACGGTGTCCAACGGTGTCCAACGATGTCCAACGGTGTCCAACGGTGTCCCACGTTGTCCCACGTTGTCCCACGGTGTCCAACGATGTCCAACGGTGTCCCACGTTGTCCCACGTTGTCCCACGTTGTCCCACGTTGTCCCACGTTGTCCCACGGTGTCCAACGGTGTCCAACGATGTCCAACGGTGTCCAACGGTGTCCCACGATGTCCACCGATGTCCAACGGTGTCCCACGGTGTCCCACGATGTCCACCGATGTCCAACGGTGTCCCACGTTGTCCCACGTTGTCCCACGTTGTCCCACGTTGTCCCACGGTGTCCAACGGTGTCCAACGATGTCCAACGGTGTCCCACGTTGTCCCACGTTGTCCCACGTTGTCCCACGTTGTCCCACGTTGTCCCACGTTGTCCCACGTTGTCCCACGATGTCCCACGTTGTCCCACGTTGTCCCACGTTGTCCCACGTTGTCCCACGTTGTCCCACGGTGTCCAACGATGTCCAACGGTGTCCCACGTTGTCCCACGTTGTCCCACGTTGTCCCACGTTGTCCCACGTTGTCCCACGTTGTCCCACGTTGTCCCACGTTGTCCCACGGTGTCCAACGGTGTCCAACGGTGTCCAACGGTGTCCAACGATGTCCAACGATGTCCAACGGTGTCCAACGGTGTCCCACGTTGTCCCACGTTGTCCCACGGTGTCCAACGATGTCCAACGGTGTCCCACGTTGTCCCACGTTGTCCCACGTTGTCCCACGTTGTCCCACGTTGTCCCACGTTGTCCCACGTTGTCCCACGTTGTCCAACGGTGTCCCACGTTGTCCCACGTTGTCCCACGTTGTCCCACGTTGTCCCACGTTGTCCAACGGTGTCCCACGGTGTCCAACGGTGTCCCACGTTGTCCCACGTTGTCCCACGTTGTCCCACGTTGTCCCACGTTGTCCCACGTTGTCTCACGTTGTCCCACGTTGTCCCACGGTGTCCAACGATGTCCAACGGTGTCCCACGTTGTCCCACGTTGTCCCACGTTGTCCCACGTTGTCCCACGTTGTTCCATGGTTTCCCACGTTGTCCCACGTTGTCCCACGTTGTCCCACGTTGTCCCACGTTGTCCCACGTTGTCCCACGTTGTCCCACGTTGTCCCACGTTGTTCCACGGTGTCCAAAGGTGTCCAACGATGTCCAACGGTGTCCCACGTTGTCCCACGTTGTCCCACGTTGTCCCACGGTGTCCAACGGTGTCCAACGATGTCCAACGGTGTCCAACGGTGTCCCACGATGTCCACCGATGTCCAACGGTGTCCCACGTTGTCCCACGTTGTCCCACGTTGTCCCACGTTGTCCCACGTTGTCCCACGTTGTCCCACGATGTCCAACGGTGTCCAACGGTGTCCCACGGTGTCCCACGTTGTCCCACGTTGTCCCACGGTGTCCAACGATGTCCAACGGTGTCCCACGTTTTCCCACGTTGTCCCACGTTGTCCCACGTTGTCCCACGTTGTCCCACGTTGTCCCACGTTGTCCCACGTTGTCCCACGTTGTCCCACGTTGTCCCACGTTGTCCCACGTTGTCCCACGTTGTCCCACGTTGTCCCACGTTGTCCCACGTTGTCCAACGATGTCCAACGGTGTCCAACGGTGTCCCACGTTGTCCCACGTTGTCCCACGTTGTCCCACGGTGTCCAGCGGTGTCCAACGATGTCCAACGGTGTCCAACGGTGTCCCACGATGTCCACCGATGTCCAACGGTGTCCAACGGTGTCCAACGGTGTCCAACGGTGTCCAACGATGTCCAACGGTGTCCAACGATGTCCAACGGTGTCCAACGGTGTCCCACGATGTCCAACGGTGTCCCACGTTGTCCCACGTTGTCCCACGTTGTCCCACGTTGTCCCACGTTGTCCCTCGTTGTCCCACGTTGTCCCACGGTGTCCAACGGTGTCCAACGATGTCCAAAGGTGTCCAACGGTGTCCCACGTTGTCCCACGTTGTCCCACGGTGTCCAACGATGTCCAACGGTGTCCCACGTTGTCCCACGTTTTCCCACGTTGTCCCACGGTGTCCAACGATGTCCAACGGTGTCCAACGGTGTCCCACGGTGTCCCACGTTGTCCCACGTTGTCCCACGGTGTCCAACGATGTCCAACGGTGTCCCACGTTGACCCACGTTGTCCCACGTTGTCCCACGTTGTCCCACGTTGTCCCACGTTGTCCCACGTTGTCCCACGTTGTCCCACGTTGTCCCACGTTGTCCCACGTTGTCCCACGTTGTCCCACGATGTCCCACGTTGTCCAACGATGTCCAACGGTGTCCCACGTTGTCCCACGTTGTCCCACGTTGTCCCACGTTGTCCCACGGTGTCCAACGATGTCCAACGGTGTCCCACGTTGTCCCACGTTGTCCCACGTTGTCCCACGTTGTCCAACGATGTCCAACGGTGTCCAACGGTGTCCCACGTTGTCCCACGTTGTCCCACGTTGTCCCACGGTGTCCAGCGGTGTCCAACGATGTCCAACGGTGTCCAACGGTGTCCCACGATGTCCACCGATGTCCACCGATGTCCAACGGTGTCCAACGGTGTCCAACGGTGTCCAACGGTGTCCAACGATGTCCAACGATGTCCAACGGTGTCCCACGTTGTCCCACGTTGTCCCACGGTGTCCAACGATGTCCATCGGTGTCCCACGTTGTCCCACGTTGTCCCACGTTGTCCCACGTTGTCCAACGATGTCCAACGGTGTCCAACGGTGTCCCACGTTGTCCCACGTTGTCCCACGTTGTCCCACGTTGTCCCACGATGTCCCACGTTGTCCAACGATGTCCAACGGTGTCCCACGTTGTCCCACGTTGTCCCACGTTGTCCCACGTTGTCCCACGGTGTCCAACGATGTCCAACGGTGTCCCACGTTGTCCCACGTTGTCCCACGTTGTCCCACGTTGTCCAACGATGTCCAACGGTGTCCAACGGTGTCCCACGTTGTCCCACGTTGTCCCACGTTGTCCCACGGTGTCCAGCGGTGTCCACCGATGTCCAACGGTGTCCAACGGTGTCCAACGGTGTCCAACGGTGTCCAACGATGTCCAACGATGTCCAACGATGTCCAACGGTGTCCCACGTTGTCCCACGTTGTCCCACGTTGTCCCACGTTGTCCCACGTTGTCCCACGGTGTCCAACGGTGTCCAACGATGTCCAACGGTGTCCAACGGTGTCCCACGTTGTCCCACGTTGTCCCACGGTGTCCAACGATGTCCAACGGTGTCCCACGTTGTCCCACGTTGTCCCACGTTGTCCCACGTTGTCCCACGTTGTCCCACGGTGTCCAACGGTGTCCAACGATGTCCAACGGTGTCCCACGGTGTCCCACGATGTCCACCGATGTCCAACGGTGTCCCACGGTGTCCCACGATGTCCACCGATGTCCAACGGTGTCCCACGTTGTCCCACGTTGTCCCACGTTGTCCCACGTTGTCCCACGGTGTCCAACGGTGTCCAACGATGTCCAACGGTGTCCCACGTTGTCCCACGTTGTCCCACGTTGTCCCACGTTGTCCCACGTTGTCCCACGTTGTCCCACGTTGTCCCACGATGTCCCACGTTGTCCCACGTTGTGCCACGTTGTCCCACGTTGTCCCACGTTGTCCCACGGTGTCCAACGATGTCCAACGGTGTCCCACGTTGTCCCACGTTGTCCCACGTTGTCCCACGTTGTCCCACGTTGTCCCACGTTGTCCCACGTTGTCCCACGTTGTCCCACGGTGTCCAACGGTGTCCAACGGTGTCCAACGGTGTCCAACGATGTCCAACGATGTCCAACGGTGTCCAACGGTGTCCCACGTTGTCCCACGTTGTCCCACGGTGTCCAACGATGTCCAACGGTGTCCCACGTTGTCCCACGTTGTCCCACGTTGTCCCACGTTGTCCCACGTTGTCCCACGTTGTCCCACGTTGTCCCACGTTGTCCCACGGTGTCCAACGATGTCCAACGGTGTCCCACGTTGTCCCACGTTGTCCCACGTTGTCCCACGTTGTCCCACGTTGTTCCATGGTTTCCCACGTTGTCCCACGGTGTCCAACGGTGTCCCACGTTGTCCCACGTTGTCCCACGTTGTCCCACGGTGTCCAGCGGTGTCCACCGATGTCCAACGGTGTCCAACGGTGTCCAACGGTGTCCAACGGTGTCCAACGATGTCCAACGATGTCCAACGATGTCCAACGGTGTCCCACGTTGTCCCACGTTGTCCCACGTTGTCCCACGTTGTCCCACGTTGTCCCACGGTGTCCAACGGTGTCCAACGATGTCCAACGGTGTCCAACGGTGTCCCACGTTGTCCCACGTTGTCCCACGGTGTCCAACGATGTCCAACGGTGTCCCACGTTGTCCCACGTTGTCCCACGTTGTCCCACGTTGTCCCACGTTGTCCCACGGTGTCCAACGGTGTCCAACGATGTCCAACGGTGTCCAACGGTGTCCCACGATGTCCACCGATGTCCAACGGTGTCCCACGGTGTCCCACGATGTCCACCGATGTCCAACGGTGTCCCACGTTGTCCCACGTTGTCCCACGTTGTCCCACGTTGTCCCACGGTGTCCAACGGTGTCCAACGATGTCCAACGGTGTCCCACGTTGTCCCACGTTGTCCCACGTTGTCCCACGTTGTCCCACGTTGTCCCACGTTGTCCCACGTTGTCCCACGATGTCCCACGTTGTCCCACGTTGTCCCACGTTGTCCCACGTTGTCCCACGTTGTCCCACGGTGTCCAACGATGTCCAACGGTGTCCCACGTTGTCCCACGTTGTCCCACGTTGTCCCACGTTGTCCCACGTTGTCCCACGTTGTCCCACGTTGTCCCACGTTGTCCCACGGTGTCCAACGGTGTCCAACGGTGTCCAACGGTGTCCAACGATGTCCAACGATGTCCAACGGTGTCCAACGGTGTCCCACGTTGTCCCACGTTGTCCCACGGTGTCCAACGATGTCCAACGGTGTCCCACGTTGTCCCACGTTGTCCCACGTTGTCCCACGTTGTCCCACGTTGTCCCACGTTGTCCCACGTTGTCCCACGTTGTCCCACGGTGTCCAACGATGTCCAACGGTGTCCCACGTTGTCCCACGTTGTCCCACGTTGTCCCACGTTGTCCCACGTTGTTCCATGGTTTCCCACGTTGTCCCACGTTGTCCCACGTTGTCCCACGGTGTCCCACGTTGTCCAACGATGTCCCACGGTGTCCAACGATGTCCAACGGTGTCCCACGTTGTCCCACGTTGTCCCACGTTGTCCCACGTTGTCCCACGTTGTCCCACGGTGTCCAAAGGTGTCCAACGATGTCCCACGGTGTCCAGCGGTGTCCCACGTTGTCCCACGTTGTCCCACGGTGTCCAACGATGTCCAACGGTGTCCAACGGTGTCCCACGGTGTCCCACGTTGTCCCACGTTGTCCCACGTTGTCCCACGTTGTCCCACGTTGTCCCACGGTGTCCAACGGTGTCCAACGATGTCCCACGTTGTCCAACGATGTCCAACGGTGTCCCGCGTTGTCCCACGTTGTCCTACGTTGTCCCACGTTGTCCCACGTTGTCCCACGTTGTCCCACGTTGTCCCACGTTGTCCCACGTTGTCCCACGTTGTTCCACGGTGTCCAAAGGTGTCCAACGATGTCCAACGGTGTCCCACGTTGTCCCACGTGGTCCCACGTTGTCCCACGGTGTCCAACGGTGTCCAACGATGTCCAACGGTGTCCAACGGTGTCCCACGATGTCCACCGATGTCCAACGGTGTCCCACGTTGTCCCACGTTGTCCCACGTTGTCCCACGTTGTCCCACGTTGTCCCACGTTGTCCCACGATGTCCAACGGTGTCCAACGGTGTCCCACGGTGTCCCACGTTGTCCCACGTTGTCCCACGGTGTCCAACGATGTCCAACGGTGTCCCACGTTTTCCCACGTTGTCCCACGTTGTCCCACGTTGTCCCACGTTGTCCCACGTTGTCCCACGTTGTCCCTCGTTGTCCCACGTTGTCCCACGGTGTCCAACGGTGTCCAACGATGTCCAAAGGTGTCCAACGGTGTCCCACGTTGTCCCACGTTGTCCCACGGTGTCCAACGATGTCCAACGGTGTCCCACGTTGTCCCACGTTTTCCCACGTTGTCCCACGGTGTCCAACGATGTCCAACGGTGTCCAACGGTGTCCCACGGTGTCCCACGTTGTCCCACGTTGTCCCACGGTGTCCAACGATGTCCAACGGTGTCCCACGTTGTCCCACGTTGTCCCACGTTGTCCCACGTTGTCCCACGTTGTCCCACGTTGTCCCACGTTGTCCCACGTTGTCCCACGTTGTCCCACGTTGTCCCACGTTGTCCCACGTTGTCCCACGTTGTCCCACGTTGTCCCACGTTGTCCCACGTTGTCCCACGTTGTCCCACGGTGTCCAACGATGTCCAGCGGTGTCCAACGGTGTCCCACGGTGTCCAACGGTGTCCAACGGTGTCCCACGGTGTCCAACGGTGTCCCACGTTGTCCCACGTTGTCCCACGTTGTCCCACGTTGTCCCACGATGTCCCACGTTGTCCAACGATGTCCAACGGTGTCCCACGTTGTCCCACGTTGTCCCACGTTGTCCCACGTTGTCCCACGTTGTCCCACGTTGTCCCACGTTGTCCCACGTTGTCCCACGTTGTCCCACGTTGTCCCACGATGTCCCACGTTGTCCCACGGTGTCCAACGATGTCCCACGTTGTCCCACGTTGTCCCACGGTGTCCAGCGGTGTCCAACGGTGTCCCACGGTGTCCAACGGTGTCCAACGATGTCCCACGTTGTCCCACGTTGTCCCACGGTGTCCAACGGTGTCCAACGGTGTCCCACGTTGTCCCACGTTGTCCCACGTTGTCCCACGTTGTCCCACGTTGTCCCACGTTGTCCCACGTTGTCCCACGTTGTCCCACGTTGTCCCACGTTGTCCAACGATGTCCAACGGTGTCCCACGTTGTCCCACGTTGTCCCACGTTGTCCCACGTTGTCCCACGGTGTCCAACGATGTCCCACGTTGTCCCACGTTGTCCCACGTTGTCCCACGTTGTCCCACGTTGTCCCACGTTGTCCCACGATGTCCCACGTTGTCCAACGATGTCCAACGGTGTCCCACGTTGTCCCACGTTGTCCCACGTTGTCCCACGTTGTCCCACGGTGTCCAACGATGTCCAACGGTGTCACACGTTGTCCCACGTTGTCCCACGTTGTCCCACGTTGTCCAACGATGTCCAACGGTGTCCAACGGTGTCCCACGTTGTCCCACGTTGTCCCACGTTGTCCCACGGTGTCCAGCGGTGTCCAACGATGTCCAACGGTGTCCAACGGTGTCCCACGATGTCCACCGATGTCCACCGATGTCCAACGGTGTCCAACGGTGTCCAACGGTGTCCAACGGTGTCCAACGATGTCCAACGATGTCCAACGGTGTCCCACGTTGTCCCACGTTGTCCCACGGTGTCCAACGATGTCCAACGGTGTCCCACGTTGTCCCACGTTGTCCCACGTTGTCCCACGTTGTCCAACGATGTCCAACGGTGTCCAACGGTGTCCCACGTTGTCCCACGTTGTCCCACGTTGTCCCACGTTGTCCCACGTTGTCCCACGGTGTCCAGCGGTGTCCACCGATGTCCAACGGTGTCCAACGGTGTCCAACGGTGTCCAACGGTGTCCAACGATGTCCAACGATGTCCAACGATGTCCAACGGTGTCCAACGGTGTCCCACGATGTCCAACGGTGTCCCACGTTGTCCCACGTTGTCCCACGTTGTCCCACGTTGTCCCACGTTGTCCCACGTTGTCCCACGTTGTCCCACGTTGTCCCACGTTGTCCCACGTTGTCCCACGGTGTCCAACGGTGTCCAACGATGTCCCACGTTGTCCAACGATGTCCAACGGTGTCCCGCGTTGTCCCACGTTGTCCTACGTTGTCCCACGTTGTCCCACGTTGTCCCACGTTGTCCCACGTTGTCCCACGTTGTCCCACGTTGTCCCACGTTGTTCCACGGTGTCCAAAGGTGTCCAACGATGTCCAACGGTGTCCCACGTTGTCCCACGTGGTCCCACGTTGTCCCACGGTGTCCAACGGTGTCCAACGATGTCCAACGGTGTCCAACGGTGTCCCACGATGTCCACCGATGTCCAACGGTGTCCCACGTTGTCCCACGTTGTCCCACGTTGTCCCACGTTGTCCCACGTTGTCCCACGTTGTCCCACGATGTCCAACGGTGTCCAACGGTGTCCCACGGTGTCCCACGTTGTCCCACGTTGTCCCACGGTGTCCAACGATGTCCAACGGTGTCCAACGGTGTCCCACGTTGTCCCACGTTGTCCCACGGTGTCCAACGATGTCCAACGGTGTCCCACGTTGTCCCACGTTGTCCCACGTTGTCCCACGTTGTCCCACGTTGTCCCACGGTGTCCAACGGTGTCCAACGATGTCCAACGGTGTCCAACGGTGTCCCACGATGTCCACCGATGTCCAACGGTGTCCCACGGTGTCCCACGATGTCCACCGATGTCCAACGGTGTCCCACGTTGTCCCACGTTGTCCCACGTTGTCCCACGTTGTCCCACGGTGTCCAACGGTGTCCAACGATGTCCAACGGTGTCCCACGTTGTCCCACGTTGTCCCACGTTGTCCCACGTTGTCCCACGTTGTCCCACGTTGTCCCACGTTGTCCCACGATGTCCCACGTTGTCCCACGTTGTCCCACGTTGTCCCACGTTGTCCCACGTTGTCCCACGTTGTCCCACGGTGTCCAACGATGTCCAACGGTGTCCCACGTTGTCCCACGTTGTCCCACGTTGTCCCACGTTGTCCCACGTTGTCCCACGTTGTCCCACGTTGTCCCACGTTGTCCCACGGTGTCCAACGGTGTCCAACGGTGTCCAACGGTGTCCAACGATGTCCAACGATGTCCAACGGTGTCCAACGGTGTCCCACGTTGTCCCACGTTGTCCCACGGTGTCCAACGATGTCCAACGGTGTCCCACGTTGTCCCACGTTGTCCCACGTTGTCCCACGTTGTCCCACGTTGTCCCACGTTGTCCCACGTTGTCCCACGTTGTCCAACGGTGTCCCACGTTGTCCCACGTTGTCCCACGTTGTCCCACGTTGTCCCACGTTGTCCAACGGTGTCCCACGGTGTCCAACGGAGTCCCACGTTGTCCCACGTTGTCCCACGTTGTCCCACGTTGTCCCACGTTGTCCCACGTTGTCCCACGTTGTCCCACGTTGTCCCACGGTGTCCAACGATGTCCAACGGTGTCCCACGTTGTCCCACGTTGTCCCACGTTGTCCCACGTTGTCCCACGTTGTTCCATGGTTTCCCACGTTGTCCCACGTTGTCCCACGTTGTCCCACGTTGTCCCACGTTGTCCCACGTTGTCCCACGTTGTCCCACGTTGTTCCACGGTGTCCAAAGGTGTCCAACGATGTCCAACGGTGTCCCACGTTGTCCCACGTTGTCCCACGTTGTCCCACGGTGTCCAACGGTGTCCAACGATGTCCAACGGTGTCCAACGGTGTCCCACGATGTCCACCGATGTCCAACGGTGTCCCACGTTGTCCCACGTTGTCCCACGTTGTCCCACGTTGTCCCACGTTGTCCCACGTTGTCCCACGATGTCCAACGGTGTCCAACGGTGTCCCACGGTGTCCCACGTTGTCCCACGTTGTCCCACGGTGTCCAACGATGTCCAACGGTGTCCCACGTTTTCCCACGTTGTCCCACGTTGTCCCACGTTGTCCCACGTTCTCCCACGTTGTCCCACGTTGTCCCACGTTGTCCCACGTTGTCCCACGTTGTCCCACGTTGTCCCACGATGTCCCACGTTGTCCCACGTTGTCCCACGTTGTCCCACGTTGTCCCACGTTGTCCAACGATGTCCAACGGTGTCCAACGGTGTCCCACGTTGTCCCACGTTGTCCCACGTTGTCCCACGGTGTCCAGCGGTGTCCAACGATGTCCAACGGTGTCCAACGGTGTCCCACGATGTCCACCGATGTCCAACGGTGTCCAACGGTGTCCAACGGTGTCCAACGGTGTCCAACGATGTCCAACGGTGTCCAACGATGTCCAACGGTGTCCAACGGTGTCCCACGATGTCCAACGGTGTCCCACGTTGTCCCACGTTGTCCCACGTTGTCCCACGTTGTCCCTCGTTGTCCCACGTTGTCCCACGGTGTCCAACGGTGTCCAACGATGTCCAAAGGTGTCCAACGGTGTCCCACGTTGTCCCACGTTGTCCCACGGTGTCCAACGATGTCCAACGGTGTCCCACGTTGTCCCACGTTTTCCCACGTTGTCCCACGGTGTCCAACGATGTCCAACGGTGTCCAACGGTGTCCCACGGTGTCCCACGTTGTCCCACGTTGTCCCACGGTGTCCAACGATGTCCAACGGTGTCCCACGGTGTCCAACGGTGTCCCACGTTGTCCCACGTTGTCCCACGTTGTCCCACGTTGTCCCACGTTGTCCCTCATTGTCCCACGTTGTCCCACGGTGTCCAACGGTGTCCAACGATGTCCAAAGGTGTCCAACGGTGTCCCACGTTGTCCCACGTTGTCCCACGGTGTCCAACGATGTCCAACGGTGTCCCACGTTGTCCCACGTTTTCCCACGTTGTCCCACGGTGTCCAACGATGTCCAACGGTGTCCAACGGTGTCCCACGGTGTCCCACGTTGTCCCACGTTGTCCCACGGTGTCCAACGATGTCCAACGGTGTCCCACGTTGTCCCACGTTGTCCCACGTTGTCCCACGTTGTCCCACGTTGTCCCACGTTGTCCCACGTTGTCCCACGTTGTCCCACGTTGTCCCACGTTGTCCCACGTTGTCCCACGTTGTCCCACGTTGTCCCACGGTGTCCAACGATGTCCAGCGGTGTCCAACGGTGTCCCACGGTGTCCAACGGTGTCCAACGGTGTCCCACGGTGTCCAACGGTGTCCCACGTTGTCCCACGTTGTCCCACGTTCTCCCACGATGTCCCACGTTGTCCAACGATGTCCAACGGTGTCCCACGTTGTCCCACGTTGTCCCACGTTGTCCCACGTTGTCCCACGTTGTCCCACGTTGTCCCACGTTGTCCCACGTTGTCCCACGTTGTCCCACGTTGTCCCACGATGTCCCACGTTGTCCCACGGTGTCCAACGATGTCCCACGTTGTCCCACGTTGTCCCACGGTGTCCCGCGGTGTCCAACGGTGTCCCACGGTGTCCAACGGTGTCCAACGATGTCCCACGTTGTCCCACGTTGTCCCACGGTGTCCAACGGTGTCCAACGGTGTCCCACGTTGTCCCACGTTGTCCCACGTTGTCCCACGTTGTCCCACGTTGTCCCACGTTGTCCCACGTCGTCCCACGTTGTCCCACGTTGTCCCACGTTGTCCAACGATGTCCAACGGTGTCCCACGTTGTCCCACGTTGTCCCACGTTGTCCCACGTTGTCCCACGGTGTCCAACGATGTCCCACGTTGTCCCACGTTGTCCCACGTTGTCCCACGTTGTCCCACGTTGTCCCACGTTGTCCCACGATGTCCCACGTTGTCCAACGATGTCCAACGGTGTCCCACGTTGTCCCACGTTGTCCCACGTTGTCCCACGTTCTCCCACGGTGTCCAACGATGTCCAACGGTGTCCCACGTTGTCCCACGTTGTCCCACGTTGTCCCACGTTGTCCAACGATGTCCAACGGTGTCCAACGGTGTCCCACGTTGTCCCACGTTGTCCCACGTTGTCCCACGGTGTCCAGCGGTGTCCAACGATGTCCAACGGTGTCCAACGGTGTCCCACGATGTCCACCGATGTCCACCGATGTCCAACGGTGTCCAACGGTGTCCAACGGTGTCCAACGGTGTCCAACGATGTCCAACGATGTCCAACGGTGTCCAACGGTGTCCCACGTTGTCCCACGTTGTCCCACGTTGTCCCACGGTGTCCAACGGTGTCCAACGATGTCCAACGGTGTCCAACGGTGTCCCACGATGTCCACCGATGTCCAACGGTGTCCCACGTTGTCCCACGTTGTCCCACGTTGTCCCACGTTGTCCCACGTTGTCCCACGTTGTCCCACGATGTCCAACGGTGTCCAACGGTGTCCCACGGTGTCCCACGTTGTCCCACGTTGTCCCACGGTGTCCAACGATGTCCAACGGTGTCCCACGTTTTCCCACGTTGTCCCACGTTGTCCCACGTTGTCCCACGTTGTCCCACGTTGTCCCACGTTGTCCCACGTTGTCCCACGTTGTCCCACGTTGTCCCACGTTGTCCCACGATGTCCCACGTTGTCCCACGTTGTCCCACGTTGTCCCACGTTGTCCCACGTTGTCCAACGATGTCCAACGGTGTCCAACGGTGTCCCACGTTGTCCCACGTTGTCCCACGTTGTCCCACGGTGTCCAGCGGTGTCCAACGATGTCCAACGGTGTCCAACGGTGTCCCACGATGTCCACCGATGTCCAACGGTGTCCAACGGTGTCCAACGGTGTCCAACGGTGTCCAACGATGTCCAACGGTGTCCAACGATGTCCAACGGTGTCCAACGGTGTCCCACGATGTCCAACGGTGTCCCACGTTGTCCCACGTTGTCCCACGTTGTCCCACGTTGTCCCACGTTGTCCCTCGTTGTCCCACGTTGTCCCACGGTGTCCAACGGTGTCCAACGATGTCCAAAGTTGTCCAACGGTGTCCCACGTTGTCCCACGTTGTCCCACGGTGTCCAACGATGTCCAACGGTGTCCCACGTTGTCCCACGTTTTCCCACGTTGTCCCACGGTGTCCAACGATGTCCAACGGTGTCCAACGGTGTCCCACGGTGTCCCACGTTGTCCCACGTTGTCCCACGGTGTCCAACGATGTCCAACGGTGTCCCACGGTGTCCAACGGTGTCCCACGTTGTCCCACGTTGTCCCACGTTGTCCCACGTTGTCCCACGTTGTCCCTCATTGTCCCACGTTGTCCCACGGTGTCCAACGGTGTCCAACGATGTCCAAAGGTGTCCAACGGTGTCCCACGTTGTCCCACGTTGTCCCACGGTGTCCAACGATGTCCAACGGTGTCCCACGTTGTCCCACGTTTTCCCACGTTGTCCCACGGTGTCCAACGATGTCCAACGGTGTCCAACGGTGTCCCACGGTGTCCCACGTTGTCCCACGCTGTCCCACGGTGTCCAACGATGTCCAACGGTGTCCCACGTTGTCCCACGTTGTCCCACGTTGTCCCACGTTGTCCCACGTTGTCCCACGTTGTCCCACGTTGTCCCACGTTGTCCCACGTTGTCCCACGTTGTCCCACGTTGTCCCACGTTGTCCCACGTTGTCCCACGGTGTCCAACGATGTCCAGCGGTGTCCAACGGTGTCCCACGGTGTCCAACGGTGTCCAACGGTGTCCCACGGTGTCCAACGGTGTCCCACGTTGTCCCACGTTGTCCCACGTTCTCCCACGATGTCCCACGTTGTCCAACGATGTCCAACGGTGTCCCACGTTGTCCCACGTTGTCCCACGTTGTCCCACGTTGTCCCACGTTGTCCCACGTTGTCCCACGTTGTCCCACGTTGTCCCACGTTGTCCCACGTTGTCCCACGATGTCCCACGTTGTCCCACGGTGTCCAACGATGTCCCACGTTGTCCCACGTTGTCCCACGGTGTCCAGCGGTGTCCAACGGTGTCCCACGGTGTCCAACGGTGTCCCACGGTGTCCCACGGTGTCCCACGTTGTCCCACGGTGTCCAACGGTGTCCAACGGTGTCCCACGTTGTCCCACGTTGTCCCACGTTGTCCCACGTTGTCCCACGTTGTCCCACGTTGTCCCACGTTGTCCCACGTTGTCCCACGTTGTCCCACGTTGTCCAACGATGTCCAACGGTGTCCCACGTTGTCCCACGTTGTCCCACGTTGTCCCACGTTGTCCCACGGTGTCCAACGATGTCCCACGTTGTCCCACGTTGTCCCACGTTGTCCCACGTTGTCCCACGTTGTCCCACGTTGTCCCACGATGTCCCACGTTGTCCAACGATGTCCAACGGTGTCCCACGTTGTCCCACGTTGTCCCACGTTGTCCCACGTTCTCCCACGGTGTCCAACGATGTCCAACGGTGTCCCACGTTGTCCCACGTTGTCCCACGTTGTCCCACGTTGTCCAACGATGTCCAACGGTGTCCAACGGTGTCCCACGTTGTCCCACGTTGTCCCACGTTGTCCCACGGTGTCCAGCGGTGTCCAACGATGTCCAACGGTGTCCAACGGTGTCCCACGATGTCCACCGATGTCCACCGATGTCCAACGGTGTCCAACGGTGTCCAACGGTGTCCAACGGTGTCCAACGATGTCCAACGATGTCCAACGGTGTCCCACGTTGTCCCACGTTGTCCCACGGTGTCCAACGATGTCCAACGGTGTCCCACGTTGTCCCACGTTGTCCCACGTTGTCCCACGTTGTCCAACGATGTCCAACGGTGTCCAACGGTGTCCCACGTTGTCCCACGTTGTCCCACGTTGTCCCACGTTGTCCCACGATGTCCCACGTTGTCCAACGATGTCCAACGGTGTCCCACGTTGTCCCACGTTGTCCCACGTTGTCCCACGTTGTCCCACGGTGTCCAACGATGTCCAACGGTGTCCCACGTTGTCCCACGTTGTCCCACGTTGTCCCACGTTGTCCAACGATGTCCAACGGTGTCCAACGGTGTCCCACGTTGTCCCACGTTGTCCCACGTTGTCCCACGGTGTCCAGCGGTGTCCACCGATGTCCAACGGTGTCCAACGGTGTCCAACGGTGTCCAACGGTGTCCAACGATGTCCAACGATGTCCAACGATGTCCAACGGTGTCCCACGTTGTCCCACGTTGTCCCACGTTGTCCCACGTTGTCCCACGTTGTCCCACGGTGTCCAACGGTGTCCAACGGTGTCCAACGGTGTCCAACGGTGTCCCACGTTGTCCCACGTTGTCCCACGGTGTCCAACGATGTCCAACGGTGTCCCACGTTGTCCCACGTTGTCCCACGTTGTCCCACGTTGTCCCACGTTGTCCCACGTTGTCCAACGGTGTCCAACGATGTCCAACGGTGTCCAACGGTGTCCCACGATGTCCACCGATGTCCAACGGTGTCCCACGGTGTCCCACGATGTCCACCGATGTCCAACGGTGTC
Organism: Bombus terrestris; assembly: GCF_910591885.1. Classification (NCBI taxonomy): domain Eukaryota; kingdom Metazoa; phylum Arthropoda; class Insecta; order Hymenoptera; family Apidae; genus Bombus; species Bombus terrestris. The sequence continues at coordinate 84,315 of NW_025963637.1, read as the reverse complement.
CCACGTTGTCCCACGTTGTCCCACGTTGTCCCACGTTGTCCCACGGTGTCCAACGGTGTCCAACGATGTCCAACGGTGTCCCACGTTGTCCCACGTTGTCCCACGTTGTCCCACGTTGTCCCACGTTGTCCAACGATGTCCAACGGTGTCCAACGGTGTCCCACGTTGTCCCACGTTGTCCCACGTTGTCCCACGGTGTCCAGCGGTGTCCACCGATGTCCAACGGTGTCCAACGGTGTCCAACGGTGTCCAACGGTGTCCAACGATGTCCAACGATGTCCAACGATGTCCAACGGTGTCCCACGTTGTCCCACGTTGTCCCACGTTGTCCCACGTTGTCCCACGTTGTCCCACGTTGTCCCACGTTGTCCCACGGTGTCCAACGGTGTCCAACGATGTCCAACGGTGTCCAACGGTGTCCCACGTTGTCCCACGTTGTCCCACGGTGTCCAACGATGTCCAACGGTGTCCCACGTTGTCCCACGTTGTCCCACGTTGTCCCACGTTGTCCCACGTTGTCCCACGGTGTCCAACGGTGTCCAACGATGTCCAACGGTGTCCAACGGTGTCCCACGATGTCCACCGATGTCCAACGGTGTCCCACGGTGTCCCACGATGTCCACCGATGTCCAACGGTGTCCCACGTTGTCCCACGTTGTCCCACGTTGTCCCACGTTGTCCCACGGTGTCCAACGGTGTCCAACGATGTCCAACGGTGTCCCACGTTGTCCCACGTTGTCCCACGTTGTCCCACGTTGTCCCACGTTGTCCCACGTTGTCCCACGTTGTCCCACGATGTCCCACGTTGTCCCACGTTGTCCCACGTTGTCCCACGTTGTCCCACGTTGTCCCACGGTGTCCAACGATGTCCAACGGTGTCCCACGTTGTCCCACGTTGTCCCACGTTGTCCCACGTTGTCCCACGTTGTCCCACGTTGTCCCACGTTGTCCCACGTTGTCCCACGGTGTCCAACGGTGTCCAACGGTGTCCAACGGTGTCCAACGATGTCCAACGATGTCCAACGGTGTCCAACGGTGTCCCACGTTGTCCCACGTTGTCCCACGGTGTCCAACGATGTCCAACGGTGTCCCACGTTGTCCCACGTTGTCCCACGTTGTCCCACGTTGTCCCACGTTGTCCCACGTTGTCCCACGTTGTCCCACGTTGTCCCACGGTGTCCAACGATGTCCAACGGTGTCCCACGTTGTCCCACGTTGTCCCACGTTGTCCCACGTTGTCCCACGTTGTTCCATGGTTTCCCACGTTGTCCCACGTTGTCCCACGTTGTCCCACGGTGTCCCACGTTGTCCAACGATGTCCCACGGTGTCCAACGATGTCCAACGGTGTCCCACGTTGTCCCACGTTGTCCCACGTTGTCCCACGTTGTCCCACGTTGTCCCACGGTGTCCAAAGGTGTCCAACGATGTCCCACGGTGTCCAACGGTGTCCCACGTTGTCCCACGTTGTCCCACGGTGTCCAACGATGTCCAACGGTGTCCAACGGTGTCCCACGGTGTCCCACGTTGTCCCACGTTGTCCCACGTCGTCCCACGTTGTCCCACGTTGTCCCACGTTGTCCCACGTTGTCCCACGGTGTCCAACGATGTCCAACGGTGTCCCACGTTGTCCCACGTTGTCCCACGTTGTCCCACGATGTCCCACGTTGTCCAACGATGTCCAACGGTGTCCCACGTTGTCCCACGTTGTCCTACGTTGTCCCACGTTGTCCCACGTTGTCCCACGTTGTCCCACGTTGTCCCACGGTGTCCAACGGTGTCCAAAGATGTCCAACGGTGTCCAACGGTGTCCCACGTTGTCCCACGTTGTCCCACGGTGTCCAACGATGTCCAACGGTGTCCCACGTTGTCCCACGTTGTCCCACGTTGTCCCACGTTGTCCCACGTTGTTCCATGGTTTCCCACGTTGTCCCACGTTGTCCCACGGTGTCCAACGATGTCCAACGGTGTCCAACGGTGTCCCACGGTGTCCAACGGTGTCCAACGGTGTCCAACGGTGTCCAACGATGTCCAACGGTGTCCCACGATGTCCAACGATGTCCAACGATGTCCAACGATGTCCAACGGTGTCCAACGGTGTCCCACGATGTCCAACGGTGTCCAACGATGTCCAACGGTGTCCAACGGTGTCCAACGATGTCCAACGATGTCCAACGGTGTCCAACGATGTCCAACGGTGTCCCACGATGTCCAACGATGTCCAACGGTGTCCCACGTTGTCCCACGTTGTCCCACGTTGTCCCACGTTGTCCCACGTTGTCCCACGTTGTCCCACGTTGTCCCACGTTGTCCAACGATGTCCAACGGTGTCCAACGGTGTCCAACGATGTCCAACGATGTCCAACGGTGTCCAACGGTGTCCAACGGTGTCCCACGATGTCCAACGGTGTCCAACGGTGTCCAACGATGTCCAGCGGTGTCCAACGGTGTCCCACGATGTCCAACGGTGTCCCACGATGTCCAACGATGTCCAACGATGTCCAACGTCGTCCAACGGTGTCCCACGATGTCCAACGATGTCCAACGGTGTCCAACGATGTCCAACGGTGTCCAACGATGTCCAACGATGTCCAACGGTGTCCAACGGTGTCCCACGGTGTCCAACGATGTCCAACGATGTCCAACGATGTCCAACGGTGTCCAGCGATGTCCCACGGTGTCCCACGGTGTCCAACGATGTCCAACGGTGTCCAACGGTGTCCCACGGTGTCCAACGGTGTCCCACGTTGTCCCACGTTGTCCCACGTTGTCCCACGTTGTCCAACGGTGTCCCACGGTGTTCAACGGTGTCCCACGTTGTCCCACGTTGTCCCACGTTGTCCCACGTTGTCCCACGTTGTCCCACGTTGTCCCACGTTGTCCCACGGTGTCCAACGGTGTCCAACGATGTCCAACGGTGTCCAACGGTGTCCCACGATGTCCACCGATGTCCAACGGTGTCCAACGGTGTCCAACGGTGTCCAACGGTGTCCAACGATGTCCAACGATGTCCAACGATGTCCAACGGTGTCCAACGATGTCCAACGATGTCCAACGGTGTCCCACGATGTCCAACGATGTCCAACGATGTCCAACGGTGTCCAACGGTGTCCCACGTTGTCCCACGTTGTCCCACGTTGTCCCACGGTGTCCAACGATGTCCAACGGTGTCCCACGTTGTCCAACGGTGTCCCACGTTGTCCCACGTTGTCCCACGTTGTCCCACGTTGTCCCACGATGTCCCACGTTGTCCCACGTTGTCCCACGTTGTCCCACGTTGTCCCACGTTGTCCCACGTTGTCCCACGTTGTCCCACGTTGTCCCACGTTGTCCCACGTTGTCCCACGTTGTCCCACGGTGTCCAACGGTGTCCAACGATGTCCCACGTTGTCCAACGATGTCCAACGGTGTCCCACGTTGTCCCACGTTGTCCTACGTTGTCCCACGTTGTCCCACGTTGTCCCACGTTGTCCCACGTTGTCCCACGTTGTCCCACGTTGTCCCACGGTGTCCAAAGGTGTCCAACGATGTCCAACGGTGTCCCACGTTGTCCCACGTTGTCCCACGTTGTCCCACGGTGTCCAACGGTGTCCAACGATGTCCCACGATGTCCACCGATGTCCAACGGTGTCCAACGGTGTCCAACGGTGTCCAACGGTGTCCAACGATGTCCAACGATGTCCCACGTTGTCCCACGTTGTCCCACGGTGTCCAACGGTGTCCAACGATGTCCAACGGTGTCCAACCGTGTCCCACGTTGTCCCACGTTGTCCCACGTTGTCCCACGTTGTCCCACGTTGTCCCACGTTGTCCCACGTTGTCCCACGGTGTCCAACGGTGTCCAACGATGTCCAACGGTGTCCAACGGTGTCCCACGATGTCCACCGATGTCCAACGGTGTCCAACGGTGTCCAACGGTGTCCAACGGTGTCCAACGATGTCCAACGATGTCCAACGATGTCCAACGGTGTCCAACGGTGTCCCACGGTGTCCAACGGTGTCCCACGTTGTCCCACGTTGTCCCACGTTGTCCCACGTTGTCCCACGTTGTCCCACGTTGTCCCACGTTGTCCCACGGTGTCCAACGGTGTCCAACGATGTCCAACGGTGTCCAACGGTGTCCCACGTTGTCCCACGTTGTCCCACGGTGTCCAACGATGTCCAACGGTGTCCCACGTTGTCCCACGTTGTCCCACGTTGTCCCACGTTGTTCCATGTTTTCCCACGTTGTCCCACGTTGTCCCACGTTGTCCCACGGTGTCCAACGATGTCCAACGGTGTCCAACGGTGTCCCACGGTGTCCAACGGTGTCCCACGTTGTCCCACGTTGTCCCACGTTGTCCCACGTTGTCCAACGGTGTCCCACGGTGTTCAACGGTGTCCCACGTTGTCCCACGTTGTCCCACGTTGTCCCACGTTGTCCCACGTTGTCCCACGTTGTCCCACGTTGTCCCACGGTGTCCAACGGTGTCCAACGATGTCCAACGGTGTCCAACGGTGTCCCACGATGTCCACCGATGTCCAACGGTGTCCAACGGTGTCCAACGGTGTCCAACGATGTCCAACGATGTCCAACGATGTCCAACGGTGTCCAACGATGTCCAGCGATGTCCAACGGTGTCCCACGATGTCCAACGATGTCCAACGATGTCCAACGGTGTCCAACGGTGTCCCACGTTGTCCCACGTTGTCCCACGTTGTCCCACGGTGTCCAACGATGTCCAACGGTGTCCCACGTTGTCCAACGGTGTCCCACGTTGTCCCACGTTGTCCCACGTTGTCCCACGTTGTCCCACGATGTCCCACGTTGTCCCACGTTGTCCCACGTTGTCCCACGTTGTCCCACGTTGTCCCACGTTGTCCCACGTTGTCCCACGTTGTCCCACGTTGTCCCACGGTGTCCAACGGTGTCCAACGATGTCCCACGTTGTCCAATGATGTCCAACGGTGTCCCACGTTGTCCCACGTTGTCCTACGTTGTCCCACGTTGTCCCACGTTGTCCCACGTTGTCCCACGTTGTCCCACGTTGTCCCACGTTGTCCCACGTTGTTCCACGGTGTCCAAAGGTGTCCAACGATGTCCAACGGTGTCCCACGTTGTCCCACGTTGTCCCACGTTGTCCCACGGTGTCCAACGGTGTCCAACGATGTCCAACGGTGTCCAACGGTGTCCCACGATGTCCACCGATGTCCAACGGTGTCCCACGTTGTCCCACGTTGTCCCACGTTGTCCCACGTTGTCCCACGTTGTCCCACGTTGTCCCACGATGTCCAACGGTGTCCAACGGTGTCCCACGGTGTCCCACGTTGTCCCACGTTGTCCCACGGTGTCCAACGATGTCCAACGGTGTCCCATGTTTTCCCACGTTGTCCCACGTTGTCCCACGTTGTCCCACGTTGTCCCACGTTGTCCCACGTTGTCCCACGTTGTCCCACGTTGTCCCACGTTGTCCCACGTTGTCCCACGTTGTCCCACGATGTCCCACGTTGTCCCACGTTGTCCCACGTTGTCCCACGTTGTCCCACGTTGTCCCACGTTGTTCCACGGTGTCCAAAGGTGTCCAACGATGTCCAACGGTGTCCCACGTTGTCCCACGTTGTCCCACGTTGTCCCACGATGTCCAACGGTGTCCAACGGTGTCCCACGGTGTCCCACGTTGTCCCACGTTGTCCCACGGTGTCCAACGATGTCCAACGGTGTCCCACGTTGTCCCACGTTGTCCCACGTTGTCCCACGTTGTCCCACGGTGTCCAACGGTGTCCAACGATGTCCAAAGGTGTCCAACGGTGTCCCACGTTGTCCCACGTTGTCCCACGGTGTCCAACGATGTCCAACGGTGTCCCACGTTGTCCCACATTTTCCCACGTTGTCCCACGGTGTCCAACGATGTCCAACGGTGTCCAACGGTGTCCCACGGTGTCCCACGTTGTCCCACGTTGTCCCACGGTGTCCAACGATGTCCAACGGTGTCCCACGTTGTCCCACGTTGTCCCACGTTGTCCCACGTTGTCCCACGTTGTCCCACGTTGTCCCACGTTGTCCCACGTTGTCCCACGTTGTCCCACGTTGTCCCACGTTGTCCCAAGTTGTCCCACGGTGTCCAGCGGTGTCCAACGATGTCCAACGGTGTCCCACGTTGTCCCACGTTGTCCCACGTTGTCCCACGATGTCCAACGGTGTCCAACGGTGTCCCACGGTGTCCCACGTTGTCCCACGTTGTCCCACGTTGTCCCACGTTGTCCCACGGTGTCCAACGGTGTCCAACGATGTCCAACGGTGTCCAACGGTGTCCCACGATGTCCACCGATGTCCAACGGTGTCCCACGGTGTCCAACGATGTCCCACGTTGTCCCACGTTGTCCCACGGTGTCCAGCGGTGTCCAACGGTGTCCCACGGTGTCCAACGGTGTCCAACGATGTCCCACGTTGTCCCACGTTGTCCCACGGTGTCCAGCGGTGTCCAACGGTGTCCCACGTTGTCCCACGTTGTCCCACGTTGTCCCACGTTGTCCCACGTTGTCCCACGTTGTCCCACGTTGTCCCACGTTGTCCCACGTTGTCCCACGTTGTCCAACGATGTCCAACGGTGTCCCACGTTGTCCCACGTTGTCCCACGTTGTCCCACGTTGTCCCACGGTGTCCAACGATGTCCCACGTTGTCCCACGTTGTCCCACGTTGTCCCACGTTGTCCCACGTTGTCCCACGTTGTCCCACGATGTCCCACGTTGTCCAACGATGTCCAACGGTGTCCCACGTTGTCCCACGTTGTCCCACGTTGTCCCACGTTGTCCCACGGTGTCCAACGATGTCCAACGGTGTCCCACGTTGTCCCACGTTGTCCCACGTTGTCCCACGTTGTCCAACGATGTCCAACGGTGTCCAACGGTGTCCCACGTTGTCCCACGTTGTCCCACGTTGTCCCACGGTGTCCAGCGGTGTCCAACGATGTCCAACGGTGTCCAACGGTGTCCCACGATGTCCACCGATGTCCACCGATGTCCAACGGTGTCCAACGGTGTCCAACGGTGTCCAACGGTGTCCAACGATGTCCAACGATGTCCAACGGTGTCCCACGTTGTCCCACGTTGTCCCACGGTGTCCAACGATGTCCAACGGTGTCCCACGTTGTCCCACGTTGTCCCACGTTGTCCCACGTTGTCCAACGATGTCCAACGGTGTCCAACGGTGTCCCACGTTGTCCCACGTTGTCCCACGTTGTCCCACGTTGTCCCACGATGTCCCACGTTGTCCAACGATGTCCAACGGTGTCCCACGTTGTCCCACGTTGTCCCACGTTGTCCCACGTTGTCCCACGGTGTCCAACGATGTCCAACGGTGTCCCACGTTGTCCCACGTTGTCCCACGTTGTCCCACGTTGTCCAACGATGTCCAACGGTGTCCAACGGTGTCCCACGTTGTCCCACGTTGTCCCACGTTGTCCCACGGTGTCCAGCGGTGTCCACCGATGTCCAACGGTGTCCAACGGTGTCCAACGGTGTCCAACGGTGTCCAACGATGTCCAACGATGTCCAACGATGTCCAACGGTGTCCAACGGTGTCCCACGATGTCCAACGGTGTCCCACGTTGTCCCACGTTGTCCCACGTTGTCCCACGTTGTCCCACGTTGTCCCACGTTGTCCCACGTTGTCCCACGGTGTCCAACGGTGTCCAACGATGTCCAACGGTGTCCAACGGTGTCCCACGTTGTCCCACGTTGTCCCACGGTGTCCAACGATGTCCAACGGTGTCCCACGTTGTCCCACGTTGTCCCACGTTGTCCCACGTTGTCCCACGTTGTCCCACGGTGTCCAACGGTGTCCAACGATGTCCAACGGTGTCCAACGGTGTCCCACGATGTCCACCGATGTCCAACGGTGTCCCACGTTGTCCCACGCTGTCCCACGTTGTCCCACGTTGTCCCACGATGTCCAACGGTGTCCAACGGTGTCCCACGGTGTCCCACGTTGTCCCACGTTGTCCCACGGTGTCCAACGGTGTCCAACGGTGTCCCACGTTGTCCCACGTTGTCCCACGTTGTCCCACGTTGTCCCACGTTGTCCCACGTTGTCCCACGTTGTCCCACGTTGTCCCACGTTGTCCCACGTTGTCCCACGTTGTCCCACGTTGTCCAACGATGTCCAACGGTGTCCAACGGTGTCCCACGTTGTCCCACGTAGTCCCACGTTGTCCCACGTTGTCCCACGATGTCCCACGTTGTCCAACGATGTCCAACGGTGTCCCACGTTGTCCCACGTTGTCCCACGTTGTCCCACGTTGTCCCACGGTGTCCAACGATGTCCAACGGTGTCCAACGGTGTCCCACGATGTCCAACGGTGTCCCACGTTGTCCCACGTTGTCCCACGTTGTCCCACGTTGTCCCACGTTGTCCCACGTTGTCCCACGTTGTCCCACGGTGTCCAACGGTGTCCAACGATGTCCAACGGTGTCCAACGGTGTCCCACGTTGTCCCACGTTGTCCCACGGTGTCCAACGATGTCCCACGGTGTCCCACGTTGTCCCACGTTGTCCCACGTTGTCCCACGTTGTCCCACGTTGTCCCACGGTGTCCAACGGTGTCCAACGATGTCCAACGGTGTCCAACGGTGTCCCACGATGTCCACCGATGTCCAACGGTGTCCCACGTTGTCCCACGTTGTCCCACGTTGTCCCACGTTGTCCCACGATGTCCAACGGTGTCCAACGGTGTCCCACGGTGTCCCACGTTGTCCCACGTTGTCCCACGATGTCCCACGTTGTCCCACGTTGTCCCACGTTGTCCCACGTTGTCCCACGTTGTCCAACGATGTCCAACGGTGTCCCACGTTGTCCCACGTTGTCCCACGTTGTCCCACGTTGTCCCACGGTGTCCAACGATGTCCCACGTTGTCCCACGTTGTCCCACGTTGTCCCACGTTGTCCCACGTTGTCCCACGTTGTCCCACGATGTCCCACGTTGTCCAACGATGTCCAACGGTGTCCCACGTTGTCCCACGTTGTCCCACGTTGTCCCACGTTGTCCCACGGTGTCCAACGATGTCCAACGGTGTCCCACGTTGTCCCACGTTGTCCCACGTTGTCCCACGTTGTCCAACGATGTCCAACGGTGTCCAACGGTGTCCCACGTTGTCCCACGTTGTCCCACGTTGTCCCACGGTGTCCAGCGGTGTCCAACGATGTCCAACGGTGTCCAACGGTGTCCCACGATGTCCACCGATGTCCACCGATGTCCAACGGTGTCCAACGGTGTCCAACGGTGTCCAACGGTGTCCAACGATGTCCAACGATGTCCAACGGTGTCCCACGTTGTCCCACGTTGTCCCACGGTGTCCAACGATGTCCAACGGTGTCCCACGTTGTCCCACGTTGTCCCACGTTGTCCCACGTTGTCCAACGATGTCCAACGGTGTCCAACGGTGTCCCACGTTGTCCCACGTTGTCCCACGTTGTCCCACGTTGTCCCACGATGTCCCACGTTGTCCAACGATGTCCAACGGTGTCCCACGTTGTCCCACGTTGTCCCACGTTGTCCCACGTTGTCCCACGGTGTCCAACGATGTCCAACGGTGTCCCACGTTGTCCCACGTTGTCCCACGTTGTCCCACGTTGTCCAACGATGTCCAACGGTGTCCAACGGTGTCCCACGTTGTCCCACGTTGTCCCACGTTGTCCCACGGTGTCCAGCGGTGTCCACCGATGTCCAACGGTGTCCAACGGTGTCCAACGGTGTCCAACGGTGTCCAACGATGTCCAACGATGTCCAACGATGTCCAACGGTGTCCAACGGTGTCCCACGATGTCCAACGGTGTCCCACGTTGTCCCACGTTGTCCCACGTTGTCCCACGTTGTCCCACGTTGTCCCACGTTGTCCCACGGTGTCCAACGGTGTCCAACGATGTCCAACGGTGTCCAACGGTGTCCCACGTTGTCCCACGTTGTCCCACGGTGTCCAACGATGTCCAACGGTGTCCCACGTTGTCCCACGTTGTCCCACGTTGTCCCACGTTGTCCCACGTTGTCCCACGGTGTCCAACGGTGTCCCACGATGTCCAACGGTGTCCAACGGTGTCCCACGATGTCCACCGATGTCCAACGGTGTCCCACGTTGTCCCACGCTGTCCCACGTTGTCCCACGTTGTCCCACGATGTCCAACGGTGTCCAACGGTGTCCCACGGTGTCCCACGTTGTCCCACGTTGTCCCACGTTGTCCCACGTTGTCCAACGATGTCCAACGGTGTCCAACGGTGTCCCACGTTGTCCCACGTAGTCCCACGTTGTCCCACGTTGTCCCACGATGTCCCACGTTGTCCAACGATGTCCAACGGTGTCCCACGTTGTCCCACGTTGTCCCACGTTGTCCCACGTTGTCCCACGGTGTCCAACGATGTCCAACGGTGTCCAACGGTGTCCCACGATGTCCAACGGTGTCCCACGTTGTCCCACGTTGTCCCACGTTGTCCCACGTTGTCCCACGTTGTCCCACGTTGTCCCACGTTGTCCCACGGTGTCCAACGGTGTCCAACGATGTCCAACGGTGTCCAACGGTGTCCCACGTTGTCCCACGTTGTCCCACGGTGTCCAACGATGTCCAACGGTGTCCCACGTTGTCCCACGTTGTCCCACGTTGTCCCACGTTGTCCCACGTTGTCCCACGGTGTCCAACGGTGTCCAACGATGTCCAACGGTGTCCAACGGTGTCCCACGATGTCCACCGATGTCCAACGGTGTCCCACGTTGTCCCACGTTGTCCCACGTTGTCCCACGTTGTCCCACGATGTCCAACGGTGTCCAACGGTGTCCCACGGTGTCCCACGTTGTCCCACGTTGTCCCACGGTGTCCAACGATGTCCAACGGTGTCCCACGTTGTCCCACGTTGTCCCACGTTGTCCCACGTTGTCCCACGTTGTCCCACGTTGTCCCACGTTGTCCCACGTTGTCCCACGTTGTCCCACGTTGTCCCACGTTGTCCCACGATGTCCCACGTTGTCCAGCGATGTCCAACGGTGTCCCACGTTGTCCCACGTTGTCCCACGTTGTCCCACGTTGTCCCACGGTGTCCAACGATGTCCAACGGTGTCCCACGTTGTCCCACGTTGTCCCACGTTGTCCCACGTTGTCCAACGATGTCCAACGGTGTCCAACGGTGTCCCACGTTGTCCCACGTTGTCCCACGTTGTCCCACGGTGTCCAACGATGTCCAACGGTGTCCCACGTTGTCCCACGTTGTCCCACGTTGTCCCACGTTGTCCCACGTTGTCCCACGTTGTCCCACGTTGTCCGACGTTGTCCCACGTTGTCCCACGTTGTCCCACGTAGTCCCACGTTGTCCCACGTTGTCCAACGGTGTCCCACGGTGTCCCACGTTGTCCCACGTTGTCCCACGTTGTCCCACGTTGTCCCACGTTGTCCCACGTTGTCCCACGTTGTCCCACGTTGTCCCACGGCGTCCAACGGTGTCCAACGATGTCCAACGGTGTCCAACGGTGTCCCACGATGTCCACCGATGTCCAACGGTGTCCAACGGTGTCCAACGGTGTCCAACGATGTCCAACGATGTCCAACGATGTCCAACGGTGTCCAACGATGTCCAACGATGTCCAACGATGTCCAACGGTGTCCCACGTTGTCCCACGTTGTCCCACGTTGTCCCACGTTGTCCAACGATGTCCAACGGTGTCCAACGGTGTCCCACGTTGTCCCACGTTGTCCCACGTTGTCCCACGTTGTCCAACGATGTCCAACGGTGTCCAACGGTGTCCCACGTTGTCCCACGTTGTCCCACGTTGTCCCACGGTGTCCAGCGGTGTCCACCGATGTCCAACGGTGTCCAACGGTGTCCAACGGTGTCCAACGGTGTCCAACGATGTCCAACGATGTCCAACGATGTCCAACGGTGTCCAACGGTGTCCCACGATGTCCAACGGTGTCCCACGTTGTCCCACGTTGTCCCACGTTGTCCCACGTTGTCCCACGTTGTCCCACGTTGTCCCACGTTGTCCCACGGTGTCCAACGGTGTCCAACGATGTCCAACGGTGTCCCACGTTGTCCCACGTTGTCCCACGTTGTCCCACGTTGTCCCACGTTGTCCCACGTTGTCCCACGTTGTCCCACGTTGTCCCACGTTGTCCCACGTTGTCCCACGTTGTCCCACGTTGTCCCACGATGTCCCACGTTGTCCAGCGATGTCCAACGGTGTCCCACGTTGTCCCACGTTGTCCCACGTTGTCCCACGGTGTCCAACGATGTCCAACGGTGTCCCACGTTGTCCCACGTTGTCCCACGTTGTCCCACGTTGTCCAACGATGTCCAACGGTGTCCAACGGTGTCCCACGTTGTCCCACGTTGTCCCACGTTGTCCCACGGTGTCCAACGATGTCCAACGGTGTCCCACGTTGTCCCACGTTGTCCCACGTTGTCCCACGTTGTCCCACGTTGTCCCACGTTGTCCCACGTTGTCCGACGTTGTCCCACGTTGTCCCACGTTGTCCCACGTAGTCCCACGTTGTCCCACGTTGTCCAACGGTGTCCCACGGTGTCCCACGTTGTCCCACGTTGTCCCACGTTGTCCCACGTTGTCCCACGGTGTCCCACGTTGTCCCACGTTGTCCCACGGTGTCCAACGGTGTCCAACGATGTCCAACGGTGTCCAACGGTGTCCCACGATGTCCACCGATGTCCAACGGTGTCCAACGGTGTCCAACGGTGTCCAACGATGTCCAACGATGTCCAACGATGTCCAACGGTGTCCCACGTTGTCCCACGTTGTCCCACGATGTCCCACGTTGTCCCACGGTGTCCAACGATGTCCCACGTTGTCCCACGTTGTCCCACGGTGTCCAGCGGTGTCCAACGGTGTCCCACGGTGTCCAACGGTGTCCAACGATGTCCCACGTTGTCCCACGTTGTCCCACGGTGTCCAGCGGTGTCCAACGGTGTCCAACGGTGTCCAACGGTGTCCAACGGTGTCCAACGGTGTCCAACGATGTCCAACGATGTCCAACGATGTCCAACGGTGTCCAACGGTGTCCCACGATGTCCAACGGTGTCCCACGTTGTCCCACGTTGTCCCACGTTGTCCCACGTTGTTCCACGGTGTCCAAAGGTGTCCAACGATGTCCAACGGTGTCCCACGTTGTCCCACGTTGTCCCACGTTGTCCCACGGTGTCCAACGGTGTCCAACGATGTCCAACGGTGTCCAACGGTGTCCCACGATGTCCACCGATGTCCAACGGTGTCCCACGTTGTCCCACGTTGTCCCACGTTGTCCCACGTTGTCCCACGTTGTCCCACGTTGTCCCACGATGTCCAACGGTGTCCAACGGTGTCCCACGGTGTCCCACGTTGTCCCACGTTGTCCCACGGTGTCCCACGTTGTCCCACGTTGTCCCACGTTGTCCCACGGTGTCCAGCGGTGTCCACCGATGTCCAACGGTGTCCAACGGTGTCCAACGATGTCCAACGGTGTCCAACGGTGTCCCACGTTGTCCCACGTTGTCCCACGGTGTCCAACGATGTCCAACGGTGTCCCACGTTGTCCCACGTTGTCCCACGTTGTCCCACGTTGTCCCACGTTGTCCCACGGTGTCCAACGGTGTCCAACGATGTCCAACGGTGTCCAACGGTGTCCCACGATGTCCACCGATGTCCAACGGTGTCCCACGTTGTCCCACGTTGTCCCACGTTGTCCCACGTTGTCCCACGATGTCCAACGGTGTCCAACGGTGTCCCACGGTGTCCCACGTTGTCCCACGTTGTCCCACGGTGTCCAACGATGTCCAACGGTGTCCCACGTTGTCCCACGTTGTCCCACGTTGTCCCACGTTGTCCCACGTTGTCCCACGTTGTCCCACGTTGTCCCACGTTGTCCCACGTTGTCCCACGTTGTCCCACGATGTCCCACGTTGTCCAGCGATGTCCAACGGTGTCCCACGTTGTCCCACGTTGTCCCACGTTGTCCCACGTTGTCCCACGGTGTCCAACGATGTCCAACGGTGTCCCACGTTGTCCCACGTTGTCCCACGTTGTCCCACGTTGTCCAACGATGTCCAACGGTGTCCAACGGTGTCCCACGTTGTCCCACGTTGTCCCACGTTGTCCCACGGTGTCCAACGATGTCCAACGGTGTCCCACGTTGTCCCACGTTGTCCCACGTTGTCCCACGTTGTCCCACGTTGTCCCACGTTGTCCCACGTTGTCCGACGTTGTCCCACGTTGTCCCACGTTGTCCCACGTTGTCCCACGTTGTCCCACGTTGTCCAACGGTGTCCCACGGTGTCCCACGTTGTCCCACGTTGTCCCACGTTGTCCCACGTTGTCCCACGTTGTCCCACGTTGTCCCACGTTGTCCCACGTTGTCCCACGGCGTCCAACGGTGTCCAACGATGTCCAACGGTGTCCAACGGTGTCCCACGATGTCCACCGATGTCCAACGGTGTCCAACGGTGTCCAACGGTGTCCAACGATGTCCAACGATGTCCAACGATGTCCAACGGTGTCCAACGATGTCCAACGATGTCCAACGATGTCCAACGGTGTCCCACGTTGTCCCACGTTGTCCCACGTTGTCCCACGTTGTCCAACGATGTCCAACGGTGTCCAACGGTGTCCCACGTTGTCCCACGTTGTCCCACGTTGTCCCACGTTGTCCAACGATGTCCAACGGTGTCCAACGGTGTCCCACGTTGTCCCACGTTGTCCCACGTTGTCCCACGGTGTCCAGCGGTGTCCACCGATGTCCAACGGTGTCCAACGGTGTCCAACGGTGTCCAACGGTGTCCAACGATGTCCAACGATGTCCAACGATGTCCAACGGTGTCCAACGGTGTCCCACGATGTCCAACGGTGTCCCACGTTGTCCCACGTTGTCCCACGTTGTCCCACGTTGTCCCACGTTGTCCCACGTTGTCCCACGTTGTCCCACGGTGTCCAACGGTGTCCAACGATGTCCAACGGTGTCCCACGTTGTCCCACGTTGTCCCACGTTGTCCCACGTTGTCCCACGTTGTCCCACGTTGTCCCACGTTGTCCCACGTTGTCCCACGTTGTCCCACGTTGTCCCACGTTGTCCCACGTTGTCCCACGATGTCCCACGTTGTCCAGCGATGTCCAACGGTGTCCCACGTTGTCCCACGTTGTCCCACGTTGTCCCACGGTGTCCAACGATGTCCAACGGTGTCCCACGTTGTCCCACGTTGTCCCACGTTGTCCCACGTTGTCCAACGATGTCCAACGGTGTCCAACGGTGTCCCACGTTGTCCCACGTTGTCCCACGTTGTCCCACGGTGTCCAACGATGTCCAACGGTGTCCCACGTTGTCCCACGTTGTCCCACGTTGTCCCACGTTGTCCCACGTTGTCCCACGTTGTCCCACGTTGTCCGACGTTGTCCCACGTTGTCCCACGTTGTCCCACGTTGTCCCACGTTGTCCCACGTTGTCCAACGGTGTCCCACGGTGTCCCACGTTGTCCCACGTTGTCCCACGTTGTCCCACGTTGTCCCACGTTGTCCCACGTTGTCCCACGTTGTCCCACGGTGTCCAACGGTGTCCAACGATGTCCAACGGTGTCCAACGGTGTCCCACGATGTCCACCGATGTCCAACGGTGTCCAACGGTGTCCAACGGTGTCCAACGATGTCCAACGATGTCCAACGATGTCCAACGGTGTCCCACGTTGTCCCACGTTGTCCCACGATGTCCCACGTTGTCCCACGGTGTCCAACGATGTCCCACGTTGTCCCACGTTGTCCCACGGTGTCCAGCGGTGTCCAACGGTGTCCCACGGTGTCCAACGGTGTCCAACGATGTCCCACGTTGTCCCACGTTGTCCCACGGTGTCCAGCGGTGTCCAACGGTGTCCCACGTTGTCCCACGTTGTCCCACGTTGTCCCACGTTGTCCCACGTTGTCCCACGTTGTCCCACGTTGTCCCACGTTGTCCCACGTTGTCCCACGTTGTCCCACGTTGTCCCACGTTGTCCCACGGTGTCCAACGATGTCCCACGTTGTCCCACGTTGTCCCACGTTGTCCCACGTTGTCCCACGTTGTCCCACGATGTCCCACGTTGTCCAACGATGTCCAACGGTGTCCCACGTTGTCCCACGTTGTCCCACGTTGTCCCACGTTGTCCCACGGTGTCCAACGATGTCCAACGGTGTCCCACGTTGTCCCACGTTGTCCCACGTTGTCCCACGTTGTCCAACGATGTCCAACGGTGTCCAACGGTGTCCCACGTTGTCCCACGTTGTCCCACGTTGTCCCACGGTGTCCAGCGGTGTCCACCGATGTCCAACGGTGTCCAACGGTGTCCAACGGTGTCCAACGGTGTCCAACGATGTCCAACGATGTCCAACGATGTCCAACGGTGTCCAACGGTGTCCCACGATGTCCAACGGTGTCCCACGTTGTCCCACGTTGTCCCACGTTGTCCCACGTTGTTCCACGGTGTCCAAAGGTGTCCAACGATGTCCAACGGTGTCCCACGTTGTCCCACGTTGTCCCACGTTGTCCCACGGTGTCCAACGGTGTCCAACGATGTCCAACGGTGTCCAACGGTGTCCCACGATGTCCACCGATGTCCAACGGTGTCCCACGTTGTCCCACGTTGTCCCACGTTGTCCCACGTTGTCCCACGTTGTCCCACGTTGTCCCACGATGTCCAACGGTGTCCAACGGTGTCCCACGGTGTCCCACGTTGTCCCACGTTGTCCCACGGTGTCCAACGATGTCCAACGGTGTCCCACGTTTTCCCACGTTGTCCCACGTTGTCCCACGATGTCCACCGATGTCCAACGGTGTCCCACGTTGTCCCACGCTGTCCCACGTTGTCCCACGTTGTCCCACGATGTCCAACGGTGTCCAACGGTGTCCCACGGTGTCCCACGTTGTCCCACGTTGTCCCACGTTGTCCCACGTTGTCCAACGATGTCCAACGGTGTCCAACGGTGTCCCACGTTGTCCCACGTAGTCCCACGTTGTCCCACGTTGTCCCACGATGTCCCACGTTGTCCAACGATGTCCAACGGTGTCCCACGTTGTCCCACGTTGTCCCACGTTGTCCCACGTTGTCCCACGGTGTCCAACGATGTCCAACGGTGTCCAACGGTGTCCCACGATGTCCAACGGTGTCCCACGTTGTCCCACGTTGTCCCACGTTGTCCCACGTTGTCCCACGTTGTCCCACGTTGTCCCACGTTGTCCCACGGTGTCCAACGGTGTCCAACGATGTCCAACGGTGTCCAACGGTGTCCCACGTTGTCCCACGTTGTCCCACGGTGTCCAACGATGTCCAACGGTGTCCCACGTTGTCCCACGTTGTCCCACGTTGTCCCACGTTGTCCCACGTTGTCCCACGGTGTCCAACGGTGTCCAACGATGTCCAACGGTGTCCAACGGTGTCCCACGATGTCCACCGATGTCCAACGGTGTCCCACGTTGTCCCACGTTGTCCCACGTTGTCCCACGTTGTCCCACGTTGTCCCACGTTGTCCCACGTTGTCCGACGTTGTCCCACGTTGTCCCACGTTGTCCCACGTAGTCCCACGTTGTCCCACGTTGTCCAACGGTGTCCCACGGTGTCCCACGTTGTCCCACGTTGTCCCACGTTGTCCCACGTTGTCCCACGTTGTCCCACGTTGTCCCACGTTTTCCCACGTTGTCCCACGTTGTCCCACGTTGTCCCACGTTGTCCCACGTTGTCCCACGTTGTCCCACGTTGTCCCACGTTGTCCCACGTTGTCCCACGTTGTCCCACGTTGTCCCACGATGTCCCACGTTGTCCCACGTTGTCCCACGTTGTCCCACGTTGTCCCACGTTGTCCCACGGTGTCCAACGGTGTCCAACGATGTCCAACGGTGTCCAACGGTGTCCCACGTTGTCCCACGTTGTCCCACGGTGTCCAACGATGTCCAACGGTGTCCCACGTTGTCCCACGTTGTCCCACGTTGTCCCACGTTGTCCCACGTTGTCCCACGGTGTCCAACGGTGTCCAACGATGTCCAACGGTGTCCAACGGTGTCCCACGATGTCCACCGATGTCCAACGGTGTCCCACGTTGTCCCACGCTGTCCCACGTTGTCCCACGGTGTCCCACGGTGTCCAACGGTGTCCAACGGTGTCCCACGGTGTCCCACGTTGTCCCACGTTGTCCCACGTTGTCCCACGTTGTCCAACGATGTCCAACGGTGTCCAACGGTGTCCCACGTTGTCCCACGTAGTCCCACGTTGTCCCACGTTGTCCCACGATGTCCCACGTTGTCCAACGATGTCCAACGGTGTCCCACGTTGTCCCACGTTGTCCCACGTTGTCCCACGTTGTCCCACGGTGTCCAACGATGTCCAACGGTGTCCAACGGTGTCCCACGATGTCCAACGGTGTCCCACGTTGTCCCACGTTGTCCCACGTTGTCCCACGTTGTCCCACGTTGTCCCACGTTGTCCCACGTTGTCCCACGGTGTCCAACGGTGTCCAACGATGTCCAACGGTGTCCAACGGTGTCCCACGTTGTCCCACGTTGTCCCACGGTGTCCAACGATGTCCAACGGTGTCCCACGTTGTCCCACGTTGTCCCACGGTGTCCCACGTTGTCCCACGTTGTCCCACGGTGTCCAACGGTGTCCAACGATGTCCCACGGTGTCCAACGGTGTCCCACGATGTCCACCGATGTCCAACGGTGTCCCACGTTGTCCCACGTTGTCCCACGTTGTCCCACGTTGTCCCACGATGTCCAACGGTGTCCAACGGTGTCCCACGGTGTCCCACGTTGTCCCACGTTGTCCCACGGTGTCCAACGATGTCCAACGGTGTCCCACGTTGTCCCACGTTGTCCCACGTTGTCCCACGTTGTCCCACGTTGTCCCACGTTGTCCCACGTTGTCCCACGTTGTCCCACGTTGTCCCACGTTGTCCCACGTTGTCCCACGATGTCCCACGTTGTCCAGCGATGTCCAACGGTGTCCCACGTTGTCCCACGTTGTCCCACGTTGTCCCACGTTGTCCCACGGTGTCCAACGATGTCCAACGGTGTCCCACGTTGTCCCACGTTGTCCCACGTTGTCCCACGTTGTCCAACGATGTCCAACGGTGTCCAACGGTGTCCCACGTTGTCCCACGTTGTCCCACGTTGTCCCACGGTGTCCAACGATGTCCAACGGTGTCCCACGTTGTCCCACGTTGTCCCACGTTGTCCCACGTTGTCCCACGTTGTCCCACGTTGTCCCACGTTGTCCGACGTTGTCCCACGTTGTCCCACGTTGTCCCACGTAGTCCCACGTTGTCCCACGTTGTCCAACGGTGTCCCACGGTGTCCCACGTTGTCCCACGTTGTCCCACGTTGTCCCACGTTGTCCCACGTTGTCCCACGTTGTCCCACGTTGTCCCACGTTGTCCCACGGTGTCCAACGGTGTCCAACGATGTCCAACGGTGTCCAACGGTGTCCCACGATGTCCACCGATGTCCAACGGTGTCCAACGGTGTCCAACGGTGTCCAACGATGTCCAACGATGTCCAACGATGTCCAACGGTGTCCAACGATGTCCAACGATGTCCAACGATGTCCAACGGTGTCCCACGTTGTCCCACGTTGTCCCACGTTGTCCCACGTTGTCCAACGATGTCCAACGGTGTCCAACGGTGTCCCACGTTGTCCCACGTTGTCCCACGATGTCCCACGTTGTCCAACGATGTCCAACGGTGTCCAACGGTGTCCCACGTTGTCCCACGTTGTCCCACGTTGTCCCACGGTGTCCAGCGGTGTCCACCGATGTCCAACGGTGTCCAACGGTGTCCAACGGTGTCCAACGGTGTCCAACGATGTCCAACGATGTCCAACGATGTCCAACGGTGTCCAACGGTGTCCCACGATGTCCAACGGTGTCCCACGTTGTCCCACGTTGTCCCACGTTGTCCCACGTTGTCCTACGTTGTCCCACGTTGTCCCACGTTGTCCCACGGTGTCCAACGGTGTCCAACGATGTCCAACGGTGTCCCACGTTGTCCCACGTTGTCCCACGTTGTCCCACGTTGTCCCACGTTGTCCCACGTTGTCCCACGTTGTCCCACGTTGTCCCACGTTGTCCCACGTTGTCCCACGTTGTCCCACGTTGTCCCACGATGTCCCACGTTGTCCAGCGATGTCCAACGGTGTCCCACGTTGTCCCACGGTGTCCCACGTTGTCCCACGGTGTCCAACGATGTCCAACGGTGTCCCACGTTGTCCCACGTTGTCCCACGTTGTCCCACGTTGTCCAACGATGTCCAACGGTGTCCAACGGTGTCCCACGTTGTCCCACGTTGTCCCACGTTGTCCCACGGTGTCCAACGATGTCCAACGGTGTCCCACGTTGTCCCACGTTGTCCCACGTTGTCCCACGTTGTCCCACGTTGTCCCACGTTGTCCCACGTTGTCCGACGTTGTCCCACGTTGTCCCACGTTGTCCCACGTAGTCCCACGTTGTCCCACGTTGTCCAACGGTGTCCCACGGTGTCCCACGTTGTCCCACGTTGTCCCACGTTGTCCCACGTTGTCCCACGTTGTCCCACGTTGTCCCACGTTGTCCCACGGTGTCCAACGGTGTCCAACGATGTCCAACGGTGTCCAACGGTGTCCCACGATGTCCACCGATGTCCAACGGTGTCCAACGGTGTCCAACGGTGTCCAACGATGTCCAACGATGTCCAACGATGTCCAACGGTGTCCCACGTTGTCCCACGTTGTCCCACGATGTCCCACGTTGTCCCACGGTGTCCAACGATGTCCCACGTTGTCCCACGTTGTCCCACGGTGTCCAGCGGTGTCCAACGGTGTCCCACGGTGTCCAACGGTGTCCAACGATGTCCCACGTTGTCCCACGTTGTCCCACGGTGTCCAGCGGTGTCCAACGGTGTCCCACGTTGTCCCACGTTGTCCCACGTTGTCCCACGTTGTCCCACGTTGTCCCACGTTGTCCCACGTTGTCCCACGTTGTCCCACGTTGTCCCACGTTGTCCAACGATGTCCAACGGTGTCCCACGTTGTCCCACGTTGTCCCACGTTGTCCCACGTTGTCCCACGGTGTCCAACGATGTCCCACGTTGTCCCACGTTGTCCCACGTTGTCCCACGTTGTCCCACGTTGTCCCACGTTGTCCCACGATGTCCCACGTTGTCCAACGATGTCCAACGGTGTCCCACGTTGTCCCACGTTGTCCCACGTTGTCCCACGTTGTCCCACGGTGTCCAACAATGTCCAACGGTGTCCCACGTTGTCCCACGTTGTCCCACGTTGTCCCACGTTGTCCAACGATGTCCAACGGTGTCCAACGGTGTCCCACGTTGTCCCACGTTGTCCCACGTTGTCCCACGGTGTCCAGCGGTGTCCACCGATGTCCAACGGTGTCCAACGGTGTCCAACGGTGTCCAACGGTGTCCAACGATGTCCAACGATGTCCAACGATGTCCAACGGTGTCCAACGGTGTCCCACGATGTCCAACGGTGTCCCACGTTGTCCCACGTTGTCCCACGTTGTCCCACGTTGTTCCACGGTGTCCAAAGGTGTCCAACGATGTCCAACGGTGTCCCACGTTGTCCCACGTTGTCCCACGTTGTCCCACGGTGTCCAACGGTGTCCAACGATGTCCAACGGTGTCCAACGGTGTCCCACGATGTCCACCGATGTCCAACGGTGTCCCACGTTGTCCCACGTTGTCCCACGTTGTCCCACGTTGTCCCACGTTGTCCCACGTTGTCCCACGATGTCCAACGGTGTCCAACGGTGTCCCACGGTGTCCCACGTTGTCCCACGGTGTCCCACGGTGTCCAACGATGTCCAACGGTGTCCCACGTTTTCCCACGTTGTCCCACGTTGTCCCACGTTGTCCCACGTTGTCCCACGTTGTCCCACGTTGTCCCACGTTGTCCCACGTTGTCCCACGTTGTCCCACGTTGTCCCACGTTGTCCCACGATGTCCCACGTTGTCCCACGTTGTCCCACGTTGTCCCACGTTGTCCCACGTTGTCCAACGATGTCCAACGGTGTCCAACGGTGTCCCACGTTGTCCCACGTTGTCCCACGTTGTCCCACGGTGTCCAGCGGTGTCCAACGATGTCCAACGGTGTCCAACGGTGTCCCACGATGTCCACCGATGTCCAACGGTGTCCAACGGTGTCCAACGGTGTCCAACGGTGTCCAACGATGTCCAACGGTGTCCAACGATGTCCAACGGTGTCCAACGGTGTCCCACGATGTCCAACGGTGTCCCACGTTGTCCCACGTTGTCCCACGTTGTCCCACGTTGTCCCACGTTGTCCCTCGTTGTCCCACGTTGTCCCACGGTGTCCAACGGTGTCCAACGATGTCCAAAGGTGTCCAACGGTGTCCCACGTTGTCCCACGTTGTCCCACGGTGTCCAACGATGTCCAACGGTGTCCCACGATGTCCCACGTTTTCCCACGTTGTCCCACGGTATCCAACGATGTCCAACGGTGTCCAACGGTGTCCCACGGTGTCCCACGTTGTCCCACGTTGTCCCACGGTGTCCAACGATGTCCAACGGTGTCCCACGTTGTCCCACGTTGTCCCACGTTGTCCCACGTTGTCCCACGTTGTCCCACGTTGTCCCACGTTGTCCCACGTTGTCCCACGTTGTCCCACGTTGTCCCACGTTGTCCCACGTTGTCCCAAGTTGTCCCACGGTGTCCAACGATGTCCAGCGGTGTCCAACGGTGTCCCACGGTGTCCCACGGTGTCCAACGGTGTCCAACGGTGTCCCACGTTGTCCCACGTTGTCCCACGTTGTCCCACGTTGTCCCACGTTGTCCCACGTTGTCCCACGTTGTCCCACGTTGTCCCACGTTGTCCCACGTTGTCCCACGTTGTCCCACGTTGTCCAACGATGTCCAACGGTGTCCAACGGTGTCCCACGTTGTCCCACGTAGTCCCACGTTGTCCCACGTTGTCCCACGATGTCCCACGTTGTCCAACGATGTCCAACGGTGTCCCACGTTGTCCCACGTTGTCCCACGTTGTCCCACGTTGTCCCACGGTGTCCAACGATGTCCAACGGTGTCCAACGGTGTCCCACGATGTCCAACGGTGTCCCACGTTGTCCCACGTTGTCCCACGTTGTCCCACGTTGTCCCACGTTGTCCCACGTTGTCCCACGTTGTCCCACGGTGTCCAACGGTGTCCAACGATGTCCAACGGTGTCCAACGGTGTCCCACGTTGTCCCACGTTGTCCCACGGTGTCCAACGATGTCCAACGGTGTCCCACGTTGTCCCACGTTGTCCCACGTTGTCCCACGTTGTCCCACGTTGTCCCACGGTGTCCAACGGTGTCCAACGATGTCCAACGGTGTCCAACGATGTCCAACGATGTCCAACGATGTCCAACGGTGTCCCACGTTGTCCCACGTTGTCCCACGGTGTCCAACGGTGTCCAACGATGTCCAACGGTGTCCAACGGTGTCCCACGATGTCCACCGATGTCCAACGGTGTCCAACGGTGTCCAACGGTGTCCAACGATGTCCAACGATGTCCAACGATGTCCAACGGTGTCCAACGATGTCCAACGATGTCCAACGATGTCCAACGGTGTCCCACGTTGTCCCACGTTGTCCCACGTTGTCCCACGTTGTCCAACGATGTCCAACGGTGTCCAACGGTGTCCCACGTTGTCCCACGTTGTCCCACGTTGTCCCACGATGTCCCACGTTGTCCAACGATGTCCAACGGTGTCCCACGTTGTCCCACGTTGTCCCACGTTGTTCCACGTTGTCCCACGGTGTCCAACGATGTCCAACGGTGTCCCACGTTGTCCCACGTTGTCCCACGTTGTCCCACGTTGTCCAACGATGTCCAACGGTGTCCAACGGTGTCCCACGTTGTCCCACGTTGTCCCACGTTGTCCCACGGTGTCCAGCGGTGTCCACCGATGTCCAACGGTGTCCAACGGTGTCCAACGGTGTCCAACGGTGTCCAACGATGTCCAACGATGTCCAACGATGTCCAACGGTGTCCAACGGTGTCCCACGATGTCCAACGGTGTCCCACGTTGTCCCACGTTGTCCCACGTTGTCCCACGTTGTCCCACGTTGTCCCACGTTGTCCCACGTTGTCCCACGGTGTCCAACGGTGTCCAACGATGTCCAACGGTGTCCAACGGTGTCCAACGGTGTCCCACGTTGTCCCACGTTGTCCCACGGTGTCCAACGATGTCCAACGGTGTCCCACGTTGTCCCACGTTGTCCCACGTTGTCCCACGTTGTCCAACGGTGTCCAACGGTGTCCCACGTTGTCCCACGTTGTCCCACGTTGTCCCACGGTGTCCAACGATGTCCAACGGTGTCCCACGTTGTCCCACGTTGTCCCACGTTGTCCCACGTTGTCCCACGTTGTCCCACGTTGTCCCACGTTGTCCCACGTTGTCCCACGTTGTCCCACGTTGTCCCACGTTGTCCCACGTTGTCCCACGTTGTCCAACGGTGTCCCACGGTGTCCCACGTTGTCCCACGTTGTCCCACGTTGTCCCACGTTGTCCCACGTTGTCCCACGTTGTCCCACGTTGTCCCACGGTGTCCAACGGTGTCCAACGATGTCCAACGGTGTCCAACGGTGTCCCACGATGTCCACCGATGTCCAACGGTGTCCAACGGTGTCCAACGGTGTCCAACGATGTCCAACGATGTCCAACGATGTCCAACGGTGTCCAACGATGTCCAACGATGTCCAACGGTGTCCAACGGTGTCCCACGTTGTCCCACGTTGTCCCGCGGTGTCCAACGATGTCCAACGGTGTCCCACGTTGTCCCACGTTGTCCCACGTTGTCCCACGTTGTCCCACGTTGTCCCACGTTGTCCCACGATGTCCCACGTTGTCCCACGTTGTCCCACGTTGTCCCACGTTGTCCCACGTTGTCCCACGTTGTCCCACGTTGTCCCACGTTGTCCCACGTTGTCCCACGGTGTCCAACGATGCCCAACGGTGTCCCACGTTGTCCAACGGTGTCCCACGTTGTCCCACGTTGTCCCACGTTGTCCCACGTTGTCCCACGGTGTCCAACGATGTCCCACGATGTCCCACGTTGTCCCACGTTGTCCCACGTTGTCCCACGTTGTCCCACGTTGTCCCACGGTGTCCAACGATGTCCAACGGTGTCCCACGTTGTCCCACGTTGTCCCACGTTGTCCCACGTTGTCCCACGTTGTCCCACGTTGTCCCACGTTGTCCCACGTTGTCCAACGATGTCCAACGGTGTCCCACGTTGTCCCACGTTGTCCCACGTTGTCCCACGTTGTCCCACGTTGTCCCACGTTGTCCAACGATGTCCAACGGTGTCCCACGTTGTCCCACGTTGTCCCACGTTGTCCCACGTTGTCCCACGTTGTCCCACGTTGTCCCACGTTGTCCCACGTTGTCCCACGGTGTCCAACGGTGTCCCACGTTGTCCCACGTTGTCCCACGTTGTCCCACGTTGTCCCACGTTGTCCCACGTTGTCCCACGTTGTCCCACGTTGCCCCCCGGTGTCCAACGATGTCCAACGGTGTCCCACGTTGTCCCACGTTGTCCCACGTTGTCCCACGTTGTCCCACGGTGTCCAACGATGTCCAACGGTGTCCCACGTTGTCCCACGTTGTCCCACGTTGTCCCACGTTGTCCCACGTTGTCCCACGTTGTCCCACGTTGTCCCACGTTGTCCCACGGTGTCCAACGGTGTCCAACGATGTCCCACGTTGTCCCACGTTGTCCCACGTTGTCCCACGTTGTCCAACGATGTCCAACGATGTCCAACGGTGTCCAACGGTGTCCCACGTTGTCCCACGTTGTCCCATGTTGTCCCACGGTGTCCAACGGTGTCCCACGTTGTCCCACGTTGTCCCACGTTGTCCCACGATGTCCCACGTTGTCCCACGTTGTCCCACGTTGTCCCACGTTGTCCCACGTTGTCCCACGTTGTCCCACGTTGTCCCACGTTGTCCCACGGTGTCCAACGGTGTCCAACGATGTCCAACGGTGTCCAACGGTGTCCCACGTTGTCCCACGTTGTCCCACGTTGTCCCACGGTGTCCAACGATGTCCAACGGTGTCCCACGTTGTCCCACGTTGTCCCACGTTGTCCCACGTTGTCCCACGTTGTCCCACGTTGTCCCACGATGTCCCACGTTGTCCCACGTTGTCCCACGTTGTCCCACGTTGTCCCACGTTGTCCCACGTTGTCCCACGTTGTCCCACGTTGTCCCACGTTGTCCCACGGTGTCCAACGATGCCCAACGGTGTCCCACGTTGTCCAACGGTGTCCCACGTTGTCCCACGTTGTCCCACGTTGTCCCACGTTGTCCCACGGTGTCCAACGATGTCCCACGATGTCCCACGTTGTCCCACGTTGTCCCACGTTGTCCCACGTTGTCCCACGTTGTCCCACGGTGTCCAACGATGTCCAACGGTGTCCCACGTTGTCCCACGTTGTCCCACGTTGTCCCACGTTGTCCCACGTTGTCCCACGTTGTCCCACGTTGTCCCACGTTGTCCCACGTTGTCCAACGATGTCCAACGGTGTCCCACGTTGTCCCACGTTGTCCCACGTTGTCCCACGTTGTCCCACGTTGTCCCACGTTGTCCAACGATGTCCAACGGTGTCCCACGTTGTCCCACGTTGTCCCACGTTGTCCCACGTTGTCCCACGTTGTCCCACGTTGTCCCACGTTGTCCCACGTTGTCCCACGTTGTCCCACGGTGTCCAACGGTGTCCCACGTTGTCCCACGTTGTCCCACGTTGTCCCACGTTGTCCCACGTTGTCCCACGTTGTCCCACGTTGTCCCACGTTGTCCCCCGGTGTCCCACGTTGTCCCACGTTGTCCCACGTTGTCCCACGTTGTCCCACGTTGTCCCACGTTGTCCCACGTTGTCCCACGGTGTCCAACGGTGTCCAACGATGTCCCACGTTGTCCCACGTTGTCCCACGTTGTCCCACGTTGTCCCACGATGTCCCACGTTGTCCCACGTTGTCCCACGTTGTCCCACGTTGTCCCACGTTGTCCCACGTTGTCCCACGTTGTCCCACGTTGTCCCACGTTGTCCCACGTTGTCCCACGGTGTCCAACGATGTCCCACGGTGTCCAACGATGTCCAACGGTGTCCTACGGTGTCCCACGGTGTCCCACGTTGTCCCACGTTGTCCCACGGTGTCCAACGATGTCCAACGGTGTCCCACGTTGTCCCACGTTGTCCCACGTTGTCCCACGTTGTCCCACGTTGTCCCACGGTGTCCCACGTTGTCCCACGATGTCCCACGTTGTCCAACGATGTCCAACGGTGTCCCACGTTGTCCCACGTTGTCCCACGTTGTCCCACGGTGTCCAACGGTGTCCAACGATGTCCCACGTTGTCCCACGTTGTCCCACGTTGTCCCACGTTGTCCCACGATGTCCCACGTTGTCCCACGTTGTCCCACGTTGTCCCACGTTGTCCCACGTTGTCCCACGTTGTCCCACGTTGTCCCACGTTGTCCCACGTTGTCCCACGGTGTCCAACGATGTCCCACGTTGTCCCACGTTGTCCCACGTTGTCCCACGGTGTCCAACGGTGTCCAACGGTGTCCAACGGTGTCCAACGATGTCCAACGGTGTCCAACGGTGTCCCACGGTGTCCAACGGTGTCCAACGGTGTCCCACGGTGTCCAACGGTGTCCCACGTTGTCCCACGTTGTCCCACGTTGTCCCACGCTGTCCCACGATGTCCCACGTTGTCCAACGATGTCCAACGGTGTCCCACGTTGTCCCACGTTGTCCTACGTTGTCCCACGGTGTCCAACGATGTCCAACGGTGTCCCACGTTGTCCCACGTTGTCCCACGTTGTCCCACGTTGTCCCACGTTGTCCCACGTTGTCCCACGTTGTCCCACGTTGTCCCACGTTGTCCCACGTTGTCCAACGATGTCCAACGGTGTCCCACGTTGTCCCACGTTGTCCCACGTTGTCCCACGTTGTCCCACGTTGTCCCACGTTGTCCCACGTTGTCCCACGTTGTCCCACGTTGTCCCACGTTGTCCCACGTTGTCCCACGATGTCCCACGTTGTCCAACGATGTCCAACGGTGTCCCACGTTGTCCCACGTTGTCCCACGTTGTCCCACGTTGTCCCACGTTGTCCCACGTTGTCCCACGGTGTCCAACGATGTCCAACGGTGTCCCACGTTGTCCCACGTTGTCCCACGTTGTCCCACGGTGTCCAACGGTGTCCCACGTTGTCCCACGTTGTCCCACGTTGTCCCACGTTGTCCCACGTTGTCCCACGTTGTCCCACGTTGTCCCACGGTGTCCAACGGTGTCCCACGTTGTCCCACGTTGTCCCACGTTGTCCCACGTTGTCCCACGTTGTCCCGCGTTGTCCCACGTTGCCCCCCGGTGTCCAACGATGTCCAACGGTGTCCCACGTTGTCCCACGTTGTCCCACGTTGTCCCACGTTGTCCCACGGTGTCCAACGATGTCCAACGGTGTCCCACGTTGTCCCACGTTGTCCCACGTTGTCCCACGTTGTCCCACGTTGTCCCACGTTGTCCCACGTTGTCCCACGTTGTCCCACGGTGTCCAACGGTGTCCAACGATGTCCCACGTTGTCCCACGTTGTCCCACGTTGTCCCACGTTGTCCCACGATGTCCCACGTTGTCCCACGTTGTCCCACGTTGTCCCACGTTGTCCCACGTTGTCCCACGTTGTCCCACGTTGTCCCACGTTGTCCCACGGTGTCCAACGATGTCCAACGGTGTCCCACGTTGTCCCACGTTGTCCCACGTTGTCCCACGTTGTCCCACGTTGTCCCACGATGTCCCACGTTGTCCCACGTTGTCCCACGTTGTCCCACGTTGTCCCACGTTGTCCCACGTTGTCCCACGTTGTCCCACGGTGTCCAACGATGTCCCACGGTGTCCAACGATGTCCAACGGTGTCCTACGGTGTCCCACGGTGTCCCACGTTGTCCCACGTTGTCCCACGGTGTCCCACGTTGTCCCACGTTGTCCCACGTTGTCCCACGGTGTCCCACGTTGTCCCACGATGTCCCCCGGTGTCCAACGATGTCCAACGGTGTCCCACGTTGTCCCACGTTGTCCCACGTTGTCCCACGTTGTCCCACGTTGTCCCACGTTGTCCCACGTTGCCCCCCGGTGTCCAACGATGTCCAACGGTGTCCCACGTTGTCCCACGTTGTCCAACGTTGTCCCACGTTGTCCCACGGTGTCCAACGATGTCCAACGGTGTCCCACGTTGTCCCACGTTGTCCCACGTTGTCCCACGTTGTCCCACGTTGTCCCACGTTGTCCCACGTTGTCCCACGTTGTCCCACGGTGTCCAACGGTGTCCAACGATGTCCCACGTTGTCCCACGTTGTCCCACGTTGTCCCACGTTGTCCCACGATGTCCCACGTTGTCCCACGTTGTCCCACGTTGTCCCACGTTGTCCCACGTTGTCCCACGTTGTCCCACGTTGTCCCACGTTGTCCCACGGTGTCCAACGATGTCCAACGGTGTCCCACGGTGTCCAACGGTGTCCAACGATGTCCAACGATGTCCAACGATGTCCAACGGTGTCCAACGATGTCCAACGATGTCCAACGGTGTCCAACGGTGTCCCACGTTGTCCCACGTTGTCCCACGTTGTCCCACGTTGTCCCACGGTGTCCAACGGTGTCCAACGGTGTCCAACGGTGTCCAACGATGTCCAACGGTGTCCAACGGTGTCCCACGTTGTCCCACGTTGTCCCACGTTGTCCCACGTTGTCCCACGTTGTCCCACGTTGTCCCACGTTGTCCCACGGTGTCCAACGGTGTCCAACGGTGTCCAACGGTGTCCAACGATGTCCAACGGTGTCCAACGGTGTCCCACGGTGTCCAACGGTGTCCAACGGTGTCCCACGGTGTCCAACGGTGTCCCACGTTGTCCCACGTTGTCCCACGTTGTCCCACGCTGTCCCACGATGTCCCACGTTGTCCAACGATGTCCAACGGTGTCCCACGTTGTCCCACGTTGTCCTACGTTGTCCCACGGTGTCCAACGATGTCCAACGGTGTCCCACGTTGTCCCACGTTGTCCCACGTTGTCCCACGTTGTCCCACGTTGTCCCACGTTGTCCCACGTTGTCCCACGTTGTCCCACGTTGTCCCACGTTGCCCCACGTTGTCCCACGGTGTCCAACGGTGTCCAACGATGTCCAACGGTGTCCAACGGTGTCCCACGTTGTCCCACGTTGTCCCACGTTGTCCCACGGTGTCCAACGGTGTCCAACGATGTCCAACGATGTCCAACGATGTCCAACGGTGTCCAACGATGTCCAACGATGTCCAACGGTGTCCAACGGTGTCCCACGTTGTCCCACGTTGTCCCACGTTGTCCCACGGTGTCCAACGGTGTCCAACGGTGTCCAACGGTGTCCAACGATGTCCAACGGTGTCCAACGGTGTCCCACGGTGTCCAACGGTGTCCAATGGTGTCCCACGGTGTCCAACGGTGTCCCACGTTGTCCCACGTTGTCCCACGTTGTCCCACGCTGTCCCACGATGTCCCACGTTGTCCAACGATGTCCAACGGTGTCCCACGTTGTCCCACGTTGTCCTACGTTGTCCCACGGTGTCAAACGATGTCCAACGGTGTCCCACGTTGTCCCACGTTGTCCCACGTTGTCCCACGTTGTCCCACGTTGTCCCACGTTGTCCCACGTTGTCCCACGTTGTCCCACGTTGTCCAACGATGTCCAACGGTGTCCCACGTTGTCCCACGTTGTCCCACGTTGTCCCACGTTGTCCCACGTTGTCCCACGTTGTCCCACGTTGTCCCACGTTGTCCCACGTTGTCCCACGTTGTCCCACGTTGTCCCACGTTGTCCCACGTTGTCCCACGTTGTCCCACGTTGTCCCACGTTGTCCCACGTTGTCCAACGATGTCCAACGGTGTCCCACGTTGTCCCACGTTGTCCCACGTTGTCCCACGTTGTCCCACGTTGTCCCACGTTGTCCCACGTTGTCCCACGTTGTCCCACGTTGTCCCACGTTGTCCCACGTTGTCCCACGTTGTCCCACGTTGTCCCACGTTGTCCCACGTTGTCCCACGGTGTCCAACGGTGTCCCACGTTGTCCCACGTTGTCCCACGTTGTCCCACGTTGTCCCACGTTGTCCCGCGTTGTCCCACGTTGCCCCCCGGTGTCCAACGATGTCCAACGGTGTCCCACGTTGTCCCACGTTGTCCCACGTTGTCCCACGTTGTCCCACGTTGTCCCACGTTGTCCCACGTTGTCCCACGATGTCCCACGTTGTCCCACGTTGTCCCACGTTGTCCCACGTTGTCCCACGTTGTCCCACGTTGTCCCACGGTGTCCAACGATGTCCAACGGTGTCCCACGTTGTCCCACGTTGTCCCACGTTGTCCCACGTTGTCCCACGTTGTCCCACGATGTCCCACGTTGTCCCACGTTGTCCCACGTTGTCCCACGTTGTCCCACGTTGTCCCACGTTGTCCCACGTTGTCCCACGTTGTCCCACGGTGTCCAACGATGTCCCACGGTGTCCAACGATGTCCAACGGTGTCCTACGGTGTCCCACGGTGTCCCACGTTGTCCCACGTTGTCCCACGGTGTCCCACGTTGTCCCACGTTGTCCCACGTTGTCCCACGTTGTCCCACGTTGTCCCACGGTGTCCAACGATGTCCAACGGTGTCCCACGTTGTCCCACGTTGTCCCACGTTGTCCCACGTTGTCCCACGTTGTCCCACGTTGTCCCACGTTGTCCCACGGTGTCCAACGGTGTCCAACGGTGTCCAACGGTGTCCAACGATGTCCAACGGTGTCCAACGGTGTCCCACGGTGTCCAACGGTGTCCAACGGTGTCCCACGGTGTCCAACGGTGTCCCACGTTGTCCCACGTTGTCCCACGTTGTCCCACGCTGTCCCACGATGTCCCACGTTGTCCAACGATGTCCAACGGTGTCCCACGTTGTCCCACGTTGTCCTACGTTGTCCCACGGTGTCCAACGATGTCCAACGGTGTCCCACGTTGTCCCACGTTGTCCCACGTTGTCCCACGTTGTCCCACGTTGTCCCACGTTGTCCCACGTTGTCCCACGTTGTCCCACGTTGTCCCACGTTGTCCCACGGTGTCCAACGATGTCCCACGGTGTCCAACGATGTCCAACGGTGTCCTACGGTGTCCCACGGTGTCCCACGTTGTCCCACGTTGTCCCACGGTGTCCCACGTTGTCCCACGTTGTCCCACGTTGTCCCACGGTGTCCCACGTTGTCCCACGATGTCCCCCGGTGTCCAACGATGTCCAACGGTGTCCCACGTTGTCCCACGTTGTCCCACGTTGTCCCACGTTGTCCCACGTTGTCCCACGTTGTCCCACGTTGCCCCCCGGTGTCCAACGATGTCCAACGGTGTCCCACGTTGTCCCACGTTGTCCCACGTTGTCCCACGTTGTCCCACGGTGTCCAACGATGTCCAACGGTGTCCCACGTTGTCCCACGTTGTCCCACGTTGTCCCACGTTGTCCCACGTTGTCCCACGTTGTCCCACGTTGTCCCACGTTGTCCCACGTTGTCCCACGTTGTCCCACGGTGTCCAACGGGGTCCAACGATGTCCCACGTTGTCCCACGTTGTCCCACGATGTCCCACGTTGTCCCACGTTGTCCCACGTTGTCCCACGTTGTCCCACGTTGTCCCACGTTGTCCCACGTTGTCCCACGGTGTCCAACGATGTCCAACGGTGTCCCACGTTGTCCCACGTTGTCCCACGTTGTCCCACGTTGTCCCACGTTGTCCCACGTTGTCCCACGTTGTCCCACGTTGTCCCACGGTGTCCAACGGTGTCCAACGATGTCCCACGTTGTCCCACGTTGTCCCACGTTGTCCCACGTTGTCCCACGATGTCCCACGTTGTCCCACGTTGTCCCACGTTGTCCCACGTTGTCCCACGTTGTCCCACGTTGTCCCACGTTGTCCCACGTTGTCCCACGTTGTCCCACGTTGTCCCACGGTGTCCAACGATGTCCCACGGTGTCCAACGATGTCCAACGGTGTCCTACGGTGTCCCACGGTGTCCCACGTTGTCCCACGTTGTCCCACGGTGTCCCACGTTGTCCCACGTTGTCCCACGTTGTCCCACGTTGTCCCACGTTGTCCCACGTTGTCCCACTGTGTCCAACGATGTCCCACGGTGTCCAACGATGTCCAACGGTGTCCTACGGTGTCCCACGGTGTCCCACGTTGTCCCACGTTGTCCCACGGTGTCCCACGTTGTCCCACGTTGTCCCACGTTGTCCCACGGTGTCCCACGTTGTCCCACGATGTCCCACGTTGTCCCACGATGTCCCACGGTGTCCCACGTTGTCCCACGTTGTCCCACGTTGTCCCACGGTGTCCAACGGTGTCCAACGATGTCCCACGTTGTCCCACGTTGTCCCACGTTGTCCCACGTTGTCCCACGATGTCCCACGTTGTCCCACGTTGTCCCACGTTGTCCCACGTTGTCCCACGTTGTCCCACGGTGTCCAACGGTGTCCAACGGTGTCCAACGGTGTCCAACGATGTCCAACGGTGTCCAACGGTGTCCCACGGTGTCCAACGGTGTCCAACGGTGTCCCACGGTGTCCAACGGTGTCCCACGTTGTCCCACGTTGTCCCACGTTGTCCCACGCTGTCCCACGATGTCCCACGTTGTCCAACGCTGTCCAACGGTGTCCCACGTTGTCCCACGTTGTCCCACGTTGTCCCACGTTGTCCCACGTTGTCCCACGTTGTCCCACGTTGCCCCCCGGTGTCCAACGATGTCCAACGGTGTCCCACGTTGTCCCACGTTGTCCCACGTTGTCCCACGTTGTCCCACGGTGTCCAACGATGTCCAACGGTGTCCCACGTTGTCCCACGTTGTCCCACGTTGTCCCACGTTGTCCCACGTTGTCCCACGTTGTCCCACGTTGTCCCACGGTGTCCCACGGTGTCCAACGGTGTCCAACGATGTCCCACGTTGTCCCACGTTGTCCCACGTTGTCCCACGTTGTCCCACGTTGTCCCACGTTGTCCCACGTTGTCCCACGTTGTCCCACGTTGTCCCACGGTGTCCAACGATGTCCAACGGTGTCCAACGGTGTCCCACGTTGTCCCACGTTGTCCCACGGTGTCCAACGATGTCCAACGGTGTCCTACGGTGTCCCACGGTGTCCCACGTTGTCCCACGTTGTCCCACGGTGTCCAACGATGTCCAACGGTGTCCCACGTTGTCCCACGTTGTCCCACGTTGTCCCACGTTGTCCCACGTTGTCCCACGGTGTCCCACGTTGTCCCACGGTGTCCCACGATGTCCACCGATGTCCAACGGTGTCCAACGGTGTCCAACGGTGTCCAACGGTGTCCAACGATGTCCAACGATGTCCAACGATGTCCAACGGTGTCCAACGGTGTCCCACGGTGTCCAACGGTGTCCCACGTTGTCCCACGTTGTCCCACGTTGTCCCACGTTGTCCCACGTTGTCCCACGTTGTCCCACGGTGTCCAACGGTGTCCAACGATGTCCAACGGTGTCCAACGGTGTCCCACGATGTCCACCGATGTCCAACGGTGTCCAACGGTGTCCAACGGTGTCCAACGGTGTCCAACGGTGTCCAACGTTGTCCCACGTTGTCCCACGTTGTCCCACGTTGTCCAACGGTGTCCCACGGTGTCCCACGTTGTCCCACGTTGTCCCACGTTGTCCCACGGTGTCCAACGGTGTCCCACGTTGTCCCACGTTGTCCCACGTTGTCCCACGTTGTCCCACGTTGTCCCACGTTGTCCCACGTTGTCCCACGTTGTCCCACGTTGTCCCACGTTGTCCCACGTTGTCCCACGTTGTCCCACGGTGTCCAACGGTGTCCAACGGTGTCCAACGATGTCCAACGGTGTCCAACGGTGTCCCACGGTGTCCAACGGTGTCCAACGGTGTCCCACGGTGTCCAACGGTGTCCAACGGTGTGCCACGGTGTCCAACGGTGTCCCACGTTGTCCCACGTTGTCCCACGTTGTCCCACGTTGTCCCACGGTGTCCCACGTTGTCCCACGTTGTCCCACGGTGTCCAACGATGTCCAACGGTGCCCAACGGTGTCCCACGGTGTCCAACTGTGTCCCACGGTGTCCCACGTTGTCCCACGTTGTCCCACGGTGTCCAACGATGTCCCACGGTGTCCAACGATGTCCAACGGTGTCCTACGGTGTCCCACGGTGTCCCACGTTGTCCCACGTTGTCCCACGGTGTCCCACGTTGTGCCACGTTGTCCCACGTTGTCCCACGGTGTCCCACGTTGTCCCACGATGTCCCCCGGTGTCGAACGATGTCCAACGGTGTCCCACGTTGTCCCACGTTGTCCCACGTTGTCCCACGTTGTCCCACGTTGTCCCACGTTGCCCCCCGGTGTCCAACGATGTCCAACGGTGTCCCACGTTGTCCCACGTTGTCCCACGTTGTCCCACGTTGTCCCACGGTGTCCAACGATGTCCCACGGTGTCCCACGTTGTCCCACGTTGTCCCACGGTGTCCCACGTTGTCCCACGTTGTCCCACGTTGTCCCACGGTGTCCAACGGTGTCCAACGATGTCCCACGTTGTCCCACGTTGTCCCACGTTGTCCCACGTTGTCCCACGTTGTCCCACGTTGTCCCACGTTGTCCCACGTTGTCCCACGTTGTCCCACGTTGTCCAACGATGTCCAACGGTGTCCTACGGTGTCCCACGGTGTCCCACGTTGTCCCACGTTGTCCCACGGTGTCCCACGTTGTCCCACGTTGTCCCACGTTGTCCCACGGTGTCCCACGTTGTCCCACGATGTCCCACGTTGTCCAACGATGTCCAACGGTGTCCCACGTTGTCCCACGTTGTCCCACGTTGTCCCACGGTGTCCAACGGTGTCCAACGATGTCCCACGTTGTCCCACGTTGTCCCACGTTGTCCCACGTTGTCCCACGATGTCCCACGTTGTCCCACGTTGTCCCACGTTGTCCCACGTTGTCCCACGTTGTCCCACGTTGTCCCACGTTGTCCCACGTTGTCCCACGTTGTCCCACGTTGTCCCACGTTGTCCCACGTTGTCCCACGTTGTCCCACGGTGTCCAACGGTGTCCAACGGTGTCCAACGGTGTCCAACGATGTCCAACGGTGTCCAACGGTGTCCCACGGTGTCCAACGGTGTCCAATGGTGTCCCACGGTGTCCAACGGTGTCCCACGTTGTCCCACGTTGTCCCACGTTGTCCCACGCTGTCCCACGATGTCCCACGTTGTCCAACGATGTCCAACGGTGTCCCACGTTGTCCCACGTTGTCCCACGTTGTCCCACGTTGTCCCACGTTGTCCCACGGTGTCCAACGATGTCCAACGGTGTCCCACGTTGTCCCACGTTGTCCCACGTTGTCCCACGTTGTCCCACGTTGTGCCACGTTGTCCCACGTTGTCCCACGGTGTCCCACGGTGTCCAACGGTGTCCAACGATGTCCCACGTTGTCCCACGTTGTCCCACGTTGTCCCACGTTGTCCCACGTTGTCCCACGTTGTCCCACGTTGTCCCACGTTGTCCCACGTTGTCCCACGGTGTCCAACGATGTCCAACGGTGTCCAACGGTGTCCCACGTTGTCCCACGTTGTCCCACGGTGTCCAACGTTGTCCCACGTTGTCCCACGTTGTCCCACGTTGTCCCACGTTGTCCCACGTTGTCCCACGTTGTCCCACGTTGTCCCACGTTGTCCCACGGTGTCCAACGGTGTCCAACGATGTCCAACGGTGTCCAACGGTGTCCCACGTTGTCCCACGTTGTCCCACGGTGTCCAACGATGTCCAACGGTGTCCCACGTTGTCCCACGTTGTCCCACGTTGTCCCACGTTGTCCCACGTTGTCCCACGATGTCCCACGTTGTCCCACGTTGTCCCACGTTGTCCCACGTTGTCCCACGTTGTCCCACGTTGTCCCACGTTGTCCCACGTTGTCCCACGTTGTCCCACGTTGTCCCACGTTGTCCCACGGTGTCCAACGATGCCCAACGGTGTCCCACGTTGTCCAACGGTGTCCCACGTTGTCCCACGTTGTCCCACGTTGTCCCACGTTGTCCCACGATGTCCCACGTTGTCCCACGTTGTCCCACGTTGTCCCACGTTGTCCCACGTTGTCCCACGGTGTCCAACGATGTCCAACGGTGTCCCACGTTGTCCAACGGTGTCCCACGTTGTCCCACGTTGTCCCACGTTGTCCCACGTTGTCCCACGATGTCCCACGGTGTCCAACGATGTCCAACGGTGTCCAACGGTGTCCCACGGTGTCCAACGGTGTCCCACGTTGTCCCACGTTGTCCCACGTTGTCCCACGTTGTCCCACGTTGTCCTACGTTGTCCCACGTTGTCCCACGTTGTCCCACGTTGTCCCACGTTGTCCCACGTTGTCCCACGTTGTCCCACGTTGTCCCACGTTGTCCCACGTTGTCCCACGGTGTCCAACGGTGTCCAGCGGTGTACAACGGTGTCCAACGATGTCCAACGGTGTCCAACGGTGTCCCACGGTGTCCAACGGTGTCCCACGGTGTCCAACGGTGTCCCACGGTGTCCCACGGTGTCCCACGGTGTCCCACGTTGTCCCACGTTGTCCCACGTTGTCCCACGTTGTCCCACGGTGTCCCACGTTGTCCCACGTTGTCCCACGGTGTCCAACGATGTCCAACGGTGCCCAACGGTGTCCCACGGTGTCCAACTGTGTCCCACGGTGTCCCACGTTGTCCCACGTTGTCCCACGTTGTCCCACGTTGTCCCACGTTGTCCCACGTTGTCCCACGTTGTCCAACGATATCCAACGGTGTCCCACGTTGTCCCACGTTGTCCCACGTTGTCCCACGTTGTCCCACGTTGTCCCACGTTGTCCCACGTTGTCCCACGGTGTCCCACGTTGTCCCACGTTGTCCCACGGTGTCCAACGATGTCCAACGGTGCCCAACGGTGTCCCACGGTGTCCAACTGTGTCCCACGGTGTCCCACGTTGTCCCACGTTGTCCCACGTTGTCCCACGTTGTCCCACGTTGTCCCACGTTGTCCCACGTTGTCCAACGATATCCAACGGTGTCCCACGTTGTCCCACGTTGTCCCACGTTGTCCCACGTTGTCCAACGATGTCCAACGGTGTCCCACGTTGTCCCACGTTGTCCCACGTTGTCCCACGTTGTCCAACGATGTCCAACGGTGTCCCACGTTGTCCCACGTTGTCCCACGCTGTCCCACGTTGTCCCACGTTGTCCAACGGTGTCCAACGGTGTCCCACGTTGTCCCACGTTGTCCCACGTTGTCCCACGGTGTCCAACGATGTCCAACGGTGTCCAGCGGTGTCCCACGGTGTCCAACGATGTCCAACGGTGTCCCACGTTGTCCCACGTTGTCCCACGTTGTCCCACGTTGTCCCACGTAGTCCCACGTTGTCCCACGTTGTCCCACGTTGTCCCACGTTGTCCCACGTTGTCCCACGTTGTCCCACGTTGTCCCACGTTGTCCCACGGTGTCCAACGATGTCCAACGGTGTCCAACGGTGTCCCACGATGTCCACCGATGTCCAACGGTGTCCAACGGTGTCCAACGGTGTCCAACGGTGTCCAACGATGTCCAACGATGTCCAACGGTGTCCCACGTTGTCCCACGTTGTCCCACGTTGTCCCACGTTGTCCCACGTTGTCCCACGTTGTCCCACGTTGTCCCACGTTGTCCCACGGTGTCCAACGATGTCCAACGGTGTCCCACGTTGTCCCACGTTGTCCCACGTTGTCCCACGTTGTCCCACGTTGTCCCACGTTGTCCCACGTTGTCCCACGTTGTCCCACGGTGTCCAACGGTGTCCAACGGTGTCCAACGGTGTCCAACGATGTCCAACGGTGTCCAACGGTGTCCCACGGTGTCCAACGGTGTCCAATGGTGTCCCACGGTGTCCAACGGTGTCCCACGTTGTCCCACGTTGTCCCACGTTGTCCCACGCTGTCCCACGATGTCCCACGTTGTCCAACGATGTCCAACGGTGTCCCACGTTGTCCCACGTTGTCCCACGTTGTCCCACGTTGTCCCACGTTGTCCCACGGTGTCCAACGATGTCCAACGGTGTCCCACGTTGTCCCACGTTGTCCCACGTTGTCCCACGTTGTCCCACGTTGTCCCACGTTGTCCCACGTTGTCCCACGGTGTCCCACGGTGTCCAACGGTGTCCAACGATGTCCCACGTTGTCCCACGTTGTCCCACGTTGTCCCACGTTGTCCCACGTTGTCCCACGTTGTCCCACGTTGTCCCACGTTGTCCCACGTTGTCCCACGGTGTCCAACGATGTCCAACGGTGTCCAACGGTGTCCCACGTTGTCCCACGTTGTCCCACGGTGTCCAACGATGTCCAACGGTGTCCTACGGTGTCCCACGGTGTCCCACGTTGTCCCACGTTGTCCCACGGTGTCCAACGATGTCCAACGGTGTCCCACGTTGTCCCACGTTGTCCCACGTTGTCCCACGTTGTCCCACGTTGTCCCACGGTGTCCCACGTTGTCCCACGGTGTCCCACGATGTCCACCGATGTCCAACGGTGTCCAACGGTGTCCAACGGTGTCCAACGGTGTCCAACGATGTCCAACGATGTCCAACGATGTCCAACGGTGTCCAACGGTGTCCCACGGTGTCCAACGGTGTCCCACGTTGTCCCACGTTGTCCCACGTTGTCCCACGTTGTCCCACGTTGTCCCACGTTGTCCCACGGTGTCCAACGGTGTCCAACGATGTCCAACGGTGTCCAACGGTGTCCCACGATGTCCACCGATGTCCAACGGTGTCCAACGGTGTCCAACGGTGTCCAACGGTGTCCAACGTTGTCCCACGTTGTCCCACGTTGTCCCACGTTGTCCAACGGTGTCCCACGGTGTCCCACGTTGTCCAACGGTGTCCCACGTTGTCCCACGTTGTCCCACGTTGTCCCACGTTGTCCCACGTTGTCCCACGATGTCCCACGTTGTCCCACGTTGTCCCACGTTGTCCCACGTTGTCCCACGTTGTCTCACGGTGTCCAACGGTGTCCCACGTTGTCCCACGTTGTCCCACGGTGTCCAACGATATCCAACGGTGTCCAACGATGTCCAACGGTGTCCCACGTTGTCCAACGGTGTCCCACGTTGTCCCACGTTGTCCCACGTTGTCCCACGATGTCCCACGTTGTCCAACGATGTCCAACGGTGTCCCACGTTGTCCCACGTTGTCCTACGTTGTCCCACGTTGTCCCACGTTGTCCCACGTTGTCCCACGTTGTCCCACGTTGTCCCACGTTGTCCCACGATGTCCCACGTTGTCCCACGTTGTCCCACGTTGTCCCACGTTGTCCCACGTTGTCCCACGGTGTCCAACGATGTCCAACGGTGTCCCACGTTGTCCAACGGTGTCCCACGTTGTCCCACGTTGTCCCACGTTGTCCCACGTTGTCCCACGATGTCCCACGGTGTCCAACGATGTCCAACGGTGTCCCACGTTGTCCCACGTTGTCCCACGGTGTCCAACGGTGTCCAACGATGTCCAACTGTGTCCAACGGTGTCCCACGTTGTCTCACGTTGTCCCACGTTGTCCCACGTTGTCCCACGTTGTCCAACGATGTCCAACGGTGTCCCACGTTGTCCCACGTTGTCCAACGATGTCCAACGGTGTCCCACGTTGTCCCACGTTGTCCCACGTTGTCCCACGGTGTCCAACGGTGTCCCACGTTGTCCCACGTTGTCCCACGGTGTCCAACGATGTCCAACGGTGTCCAACGGTGTCCCACGGTGTCCAACGATGTCCAACGGTGTCCCACGTTGTCCCACGTTGTCCCACGTTGTCCCACGTTGTCCCACGTAGTCCCACGTTGTCCCACGTTGTCCCACGTTGTCCCACGTTGTCCCACGTTGTCCCACGTTGTCCCACGTTGTCCCACGTTGTCCCACGTTGTCCCACGGTGTCCAACGGTGTTCAACGATGTCCAACGGTGTCCAACGGTGTCCCACGATGTCCACCGATGTCCAACGGTGTCCAACGGTGTCCAACGGTGTCCAACGGTGTCCAACGATGTCCAACGATGTCCAACGATGTCCAACGGTGTCCAACGGTGTCCCACGGTGTCCAACGGTGTCCCACGTTGTCCCACGTTGTCCCACGTTGTCCCACGTTGTCCCACGTTGTCCCACGTTGTCCCTCGTTGTCCCACGGTGTCCAACGATGTCCCACGGTGTCCAACGATGTCCCACGTTGTCCCACGTTGTCCCACGTTGTCCCACGTTGTCCCACGATGTCCCACGTTGTCCCACGTTGTCCCACGTTGTCCCACGTTGTCCCACGTTGTCCCACGTTGTCCCACGGTGTCCAACGGTGTCCCACGTTGTCCCACGTTGTCCCACGTTGTCCCACGTTGTCCCACGTTGTCCCACGTTGTCCCACGTTGCCCCGCGGTATCCAACGATGTCCAACGGTGTCCCACGTTGTCCCACGTTGTCCCACGTTGTCCCACGTTGTCCCACGGTGTCCAACGATGTCCAACGGTGTCCAACGATGCCCAACGGTGTCCCACGTTGTCCAACGGTGTCCCACGTTGTCCCACGTTGTCCCACGTTGTCCCACGTTGTCCCACGATGTCCCACGTTGTCCCACGTTGTCCAACGATGTCCAACGGTGTCCCACGTTGTCCCACGTTGTCCCACGTTGTCCCACGTTGTCCCACGATGTCCCACGTTGTCCAACGATGTCCAACGGTGTCCAACGATGTCCAACGGTGTCCAACGGTGTCCAACGATGTCCAACGGTGTCCAACGGTGTCCCACGGTGTCCAACGGTGTCCAGCGGTGTCCCACGGTGTCCAACGGTGTCCCACGTTGTCCCACGTTGTCCCACGTTGTCCCACGTTGTCCCACGATGTCCCACGTTGTCCAACGATGTCCAACGGTGTCCCACGTTGTCCCACGTTGTCCTACGTTGTCCCACGTTGTCCCACGTTGTCCCACGTTGTCCCACGTTGTCCCACGTTGTCCCACGTTGTCCCACGGTGTCCAACGGTGTCCCACGTTGTCCCACGTTGTCCCACGGTGTCCAACGATATCCAACGGTGTCCAACGATGTCCAACGGTGTCCCACGTTGTCCAACGGTGTCCCACGTTGTCCCACGTTGTCCCACGTTGTCCCACGATGTCCCACGTTGTCCCACGTTGTCCCACGTTGTCCCACGTTGTCCCACGGTGTCCAACGATGTCCAACGGTGTCCCACGTTGTCCAACGGTGTCCCACGTTGTCCCACGTTGTCCCACGGTGTCCAACGATATCCAACGGTGTCCAACGATGTCCAACGGTGTCCCACGTTGTCCAACGGTGTCCCACGTTGTCCCACGTTGTCCCACGTTGTCCCACGTTGTCCCACGTTGTCCCACGTTGTCCCACGTTGTCCCACGTTGTCCCACGTTGTCCCACGGTGTCCAACGATGTCCAACGGTGTCCAACGGTGTCCCACGATGTCCACCGATGTCCCACGGTGTCCAACGATGTCCCACGTTGTCCCACGTTGTCCCACGTTGTCCCACGTTGTCCCACGTTGTCCCACGTTGTCCCACGTTGTCCCACGATGTCCCACGTTGTCCCACGTTGTCCCACGTTGTCCCACGTTGTCCCACGTTGTCCCACGTTGTCCCACGTTGTCCCACGGTGTCCAACGATGTCCAACGGTGTCCCACGTTGTCCCACGTTGTCCCACGTTGTCCCACGTTGTCCCACGTTGTCCCACGTTGTCCCACGTTGTCCC
Source organism: Bombus terrestris (assembly GCF_910591885.1). Classification (NCBI taxonomy): domain Eukaryota; kingdom Metazoa; phylum Arthropoda; class Insecta; order Hymenoptera; family Apidae; genus Bombus; species Bombus terrestris. The sequence goes on along the minus strand of NW_025963637.1, from coordinate 41,513 downwards.
ACGTTGTCCCACGGTGTCCAACGGTGTCCAACGATGTCCCACGTTGTCCCACGTTGTCCCACGTTGTCCCACGTTGTCCCACGATGTCCCACGTTGTCCCACGTTGTCCCACGTTGTCCCACGTTGTCCCACGTTGTCCCACGTTGTCCCACGTTGTCCCACGTTGTCCCACGTTGTCCCACGTTGTCCCACGGTGTCCAACGATGTCCCACGGTGTCCAACGATGTCCAACGGTGTCCTACGGTGTCCCACGGTGTCCCACGTTGTCCCACGTTGTCCCACGGTGTCCCACGTTGTCCCACGTTGTCCCACGTTGTCCCACGTTGTCCCACGTTGTCCCACGTTGTCCCACTGTGTCCAACGATGTCCCACGGTGTCCAACGATGTCCAACGGTGTCCCACGGTGTCCCACGGTGTCCCACGTTGTCCCACGTTGTCCCACGGTGTCCCACGTTGTCCCACGTTGTCCCACGTTGTCCCACGTTGTCCCACGTTGTCCCACGATGTCCCACGTTGTCCAACGATGTCCAACGGTGTCCCACGTTGTCCCACGTTGTCCCACGTTGTCCCACGGTGTCCAACGGTGTCCAACGATGTCCCACGTTGTCCCACGTTGTCCCACGTTGTCCCACGTTGTCCCACGATGTCCCACGTTGTCCCACGTTGTCCCACGTTGTCCCACGTTGTCCCACGTTGTCCCACGTTGTCCCACGTTGTCCCACGTTGTCCCACGTTGTCCCACGTTGTCCCACGTTGTCCCACGTTGTCCCACGGTGTCCAACGGTGTCCAACGGTGTCCAACGGTGTCCAACGATGTCCAACGGTGTCCAACGGTGTCCCACGGTGTCCAACGGTGTCCAACGGTGTCCCACGGTGTCCAACGGTGTCCCACGTTGTCCCACGTTGTCCCACGTTGTCCCACGCTGTCCCACGATGTCCCACGTTGTCCCACGATGTCCCACGGTGTCCCACGTTGTCCCACGTTGTCCCACGTTGTCCCACGTTGTCCCACGTTGTCCCACGTTGTCCCACGTTGCCCCCCGGTGTCCAACGATGTCCAACGGTGTCCCACGTTGTCCCACGTTGTCCCACGTTGTCCCACGTTGTCCCACGGTGTCCAACGATGTCCAACGGTGTCCCACGTTGTCCCACGTTGTCCCACGTTGTCCCACGTTGTCCCACGTTGTCCCACGTTGTCCCACGTTGTCCCACGGTGTCCCACGGTGTCCAACGGTGTCCAACGATGTCCCACGTTGTCCCACGTTGTCCCACGTTGTCCCACGTTGTCCCACGTTGTCCCACGTTGTCCCACGTTGTCCCACGTTGTCCCACGTTGTCCCACGGTGTCCAACGATGTCCAACGGTGTCCAACGGTGTCCCACGTTGTCCCACGTTGTCCCACGGTGTCCAACGATGTCCAACGGTGTCCTACGGTGTCCCACGGTGTCCCACGTTGTCCCACGTTGTCCCACGGTGTCCAACGATGTCCAACGGTGTCCCACGTTGTCCCACGTTTTCCCACGTTGTCCCACGTTGTCCCACGTTGTCCCACGGTGTCCCACGTTGTCCCACGGTGTCCCACGATGTCCACCGATGTCCAACGGTGTCCAACGGTGTCCAACGGTGTCCAACGGTGTCCAACGATGTCCAACGATGTCCAACGATGTCCAACGGTGTCCAACGGTGTCCCACGGTGTCCAACGGTGTCCCACGTTGTCCCACGTTGTCCCACGTTGTCCCACGTTGTCCCACGTTGTCCCACGTTGTCCCACGGTGTCCAACGGTGTCCAACGATGTCCAACGGTGTCCAACGGTGTCCCACGATGTCCACCGATGTCCAACGGTGTCCAACGGTGTCCAACGGTGTCCAACGGTGTCCAACGGTGTCCAACGTTGTCCCACGTTGTCCCACGTTGTCCCACGTTGTCCAACGGTGTCCCACGGTGTCCCACGTTGTCCCACGTTGTCCCACGTTGTCCCACGGTGTCCAACGGTGTCCCACGTTGTCCCACGTTGTCCCACGTTGTCCCACGTTGTCCCACGTTGTCCCACGTTGTCCCACGTTGTCCCACGTTGTCCCACGTTGTCCCACGTTGTCCCACGTTGTCCCACGTTGTCCCACGGTGTCCAACGGTGTCCAGCGGTGTACAACGGTGTCCAACGATGTCCAACGGTGTCCAACGGTGTCCCACGGTGTCCAACGGTGTCCAACGGTGTCCCACGGTGTCCAACGGTGTCCAACGGTGTGCCACGGTGTCCAACGGTGTCCCACGTTGTCCCACGTTGTCCCACGTTGTCCCACGGTGTCCCACGGTGTCCCACGTTGTCCCACGTTGTCCCACGGTGTCCAACGATGTCCAACGGTGTCCAACGGTGTCCCACGGTGTCCAACTGTGTCCCACGGTGTCCCACGTTGTCCCACGTTGTCCCACGGTGTCCAACGATGTCCCACGGTGTCCCACGATGTCCCACGGTGTCCTACGGTGTCCCACGGTGTCCCACGTTGTCCCACGTTGTCCCACGGTGTCCCACGTTGTGCCACGTTGTCCCACGTTGTCCCACGGTGTCCCACGTTGTCCCACGATGTCCCCCGGTGTCGAACGATGTCCAACGGTGTCCCACGTTGTCCCACGTTGTCCCACGTTGTCCCACGTTGTCCCACGTTGTCCCACGTTGCCCCCCGGTGTCCAACGATGTCCAACGGTGTCCCACGTTGTCCCACGTTGTCCCACGTTGTCCCACGTTGTCCCACGGTGTCCAACGATGTCCAACGGTGTCCCACGTTGTCCCACGTTGTCCCACGTTGTCCCACGTTGTCCCACGTTGTCCCACGTTGTCCCACGTTGTCCCACGTTGTCCCACGGTGTCCAACGGTGTCCAACGATGTCCCACGTTGTCCCACGTTGTCCCACGTTGTCCCACGTTGTCCCACGATGTCCCACGTTGTCCCACGTTGTCCCACGTTGTCCCACGTTGTCCCACGTTGTCCAACGATGTCCAACGGTGTCCTACGGTGTCCCACGGTGTCCCACGTTGTCCCACGTTGTCCCACGGTGTCCCACGTTGTCCCACGTTGTCCCACGTTGTCCCACGGTGTCCCACGTTGTCCCACGATGTCCCACGTTGTCCAACGATGTCCAACGGTGTCCCACGTTGTCCCACGTTGTCCCACGTTGTCCCACGGTGTCCAACGGTGTCCAACGATGTCCCACGTTGTCCCACGTTGTCCCACGTTGTCCCACGTTGTCCCACGATGTCCCACGTTGTCCCACGTTGTCCCACGTTGTCCCACGTTGTCCCACGTTGTCCCACGTTGTCCCACGTTGTCCCACGTTGTCCCACGTTGTCCCACGTTGTCCCACGTTGTCCCACGTTGTCCCACGTTGTCCCACGGTGTCCAACGGTGTCCAACGGTGTCCAACGGTGTCCAACGATGTCCAACGGTGTCCAACGGTGTCCCACGGTGTCCAACGGTGTCCAATGGTGTCCCACGGTGTCCAACGGTGTCCCACGTTGTCCCACGTTGTCCCACGTTGTCCCACGCTGTCCCACGATGTCCCACGTTGTCCCACGATGTCCAACGGTGTCCCACGTTGTCCCACGTTGTCCCACGTTGTCCCACGTTGTCCCACGTTGTCCCACGGTGTCCAACGATGTCCAACGGTGTCCCACGTTGTCCCACGTTGTCCCACGTTGTCCCACGTTGTCCCACGTTGTGCCACGTTGTCCCACGTTGTCCCACGGTGTCCCACGGTGTCCAACGGTGTCCAACGATGTCCCACGTTGTCCCACGTTGTCCCACGTTGTCCCACGTTGTCCCACGTTGTCCCACGTTGTCCCACGTTGTCCCACGTTGTCCCACGTTGTCCCACGGTGTCCAACGATGTCCAACGGTGTCCAACGGTGTCCCACGTTGTCCCACGTTGTCCCACGGTGTCCAACGTTGTCCCACGTTGTCCCACGTTGTCCCACGTTGTCCCACGTTGTCCCACGTTGTCCCACGTTGTCCCACGTTGTCCCACGTTGTCCCACGGTGTCCAACGGTGTCCAACGATGTCCAACGGTGTCCAACGGTGTCCCACGTTGTCCCACGTTGTCCCACGGTGTCCAACGATGTCCAACGGTGTCCCACGTTGTCCCACGTTGTCCCACGTTGTCCCACGTTGTCCCACGTTGTCCCACGATGTCCCACGTTGTCCCACGTTGTCCCACGTTGTCCCACGTTGTCCCACGTTGTCCCACGTTGTCCCACGTTGTCCCACGTTGTCCCACGTTGTCCCACGTTGTCCCACGTTGTCCCACGGTGTCCAACGATGCCCAACGGTGTCCCACGTTGTCCAACGGTGTCCCACGTTGTCCCACGTTGTCCCACGTTGTCCCACGTTGTCCCACGATGTCCCACGTTGTCCCACGTTGTCCCACGTTGTCCCACGTTGTCCCACGTTGTCCCACGGTGTCCAACGATGTCCAACGGTGTCCCACGTTGTCCAACGGTGTCCCACGTTGTCCCACGTTGTCCCACGTTGTCCCACGTTGTCCCACGATGTCCCACGGTGTCCAACGATGTCCAACGGTGTCCAACGGTGTCCCACGGTGTCCAACGGTGTCCCACGTTGTCCCACGTTGTCCCACGTTGTCCCACGTTGTCCCACGTTGTCCTACGTTGTCCCACGTTGTCCCACGTTGTCCCACGTTGTCCCACGTTGTCCCACGTTGTCCCACGTTGTCCCACGTTGTCCCACGTTGTCCCACGTTGTCCCACGGTGTCCAACGGTGTCCAGCGGTGTACAACGGTGTCCAACGATGTCCAACGGTGTCCAACGGTGTCCCACGGTGTCCAACGGTGTCCCACGGTGTCCAACGGTGTCCAACGGTGTCCCACGGTGTCCAACGGTGTCCCACGTTGTCCCACGTTGTCCCACGTTGTCCCACGTTGTCCCACGGTGTCCCACGTTGTCCCACGTTGTCCCACGGTGTCCAACGATGTCCAACGGTGCCCAACGGTGTCCCACGGTGTCCAACTGTGTCCCACGGTGTCCCACGTTGTCCCACGTTGTCCCACGTTGTCCCACGTTGTCCCACGTTGTCCCACGTTGTCCCACGTTGTCCAACGATATCCAACGGTGTCCCACGTTGTCCCACGTTGTCCCACGTTGTCCCACGTTGTCCCACGTTGTCCCACGTTGTCCCACGTTGTCCCACGGTGTCCCACGTTGTCCCACGTTGTCCCACGGTGTCCAACGATGTCCAACGGTGCCCAACGGTGTCCCACGGTGTCCAACTGTGTCCCACGGTGTCCCACGTTGTCCCACGTTGTCCCACGTTGTCCCACGTTGTCCCACGTTGTCCCACGTTGTCCCACGTTGTCCAACGATATCCAACGGTGTCCCACGTTGTCCCACGTTGTCCCACGTTGTCCCACGTTGTCCAACGATGTCCAACGGTGTCCCACGTTGTCCCACGTTGTCCCACGTTGTCCCACGTTGTCCAACGATGTCCAACGGTGTCCCACGTTGTCCCACGTTGTCCCACGCTGTCCCACGTTGTCCCACGTTGTCCAACGGTGTCCAACGGTGTCCCACGTTGTCCCACGTTGTCCCACGTTGTCCCACGGTGTCCAACGATGTCCAACGGTGTCCAGCGGTGTCCCACGGTGTCCAACGATGTCCAACGGTGTCCCACGTTGTCCCACGTTGTCCCACGTTGTCCCACGTTGTCCCACGTAGTCCCACGTTGTCCCACGTTGTCCCACGTTGTCCCACGTTGTCCCACGTTGTCCCACGTTGTCCCACGTTGTCCCACGTTGTCCCACGGTGTCCAACGATGTCCAACGGTGTCCAACGGTGTCCCACGATGTCCACCGATGTCCAACGGTGTCCAACGGTGTCCAACGGTGTCCAACGGTGTCCAACGATGTCCAACGATGTCCAACGGTGTCCCACGTTGTCCCACGTTGTCCCACGTTGTCCCACGTTGTCCCACGTTGTCCCACGTTGTCCCACGTTGTCCCACGTTGTCCCACGGTGTCCAACGATGTCCAACGGTGTCCCACGTTGTCCCACGTTGTCCCACGTTGTCCCACGTTGTCCCACGTTGTCCCACGTTGTCCCACGTTGTCCCACGTTGTCCCACGGTGTCCAACGGTGTCCAACGGTGTCCAACGGTGTCCAACGATGTCCAACGGTGTCCAACGGTGTCCCACGGTGTCCAACGGTGTCCAATGGTGTCCCACGGTGTCCAACGGTGTCCCACGTTGTCCCACGTTGTCCCACGTTGTCCCACGCTGTCCCACGATGTCCCACGTTGTCCAACGATGTCCAACGGTGTCCCACGTTGTCCCACGTTGTCCCACGTTGTCCCACGTTGTCCCACGTTGTCCCACGGTGTCCAACGATGTCCAACGGTGTCCCACGTTGTCCCACGTTGTCCCACGTTGTCCCACGTTGTCCCACGTTGTCCCACGTTGTCCCACGTTGTCCCACGGTGTCCCACGGTGTCCAACGGTGTCCAACGATGTCCCACGTTGTCCCACGTTGTCCCACGTTGTCCCACGTTGTCCCACGTTGTCCCACGTTGTCCCACGTTGTCCCACGTTGTCCCACGTTGTCCCACGGTGTCCAACGATGTCCAACGGTGTCCAACGGTGTCCCACGTTGTCCCACGTTGTCCCACGGTGTCCAACGATGTCCAACGGTGTCCTACGGTGTCCCACGGTGTCCCACGTTGTCCCACGTTGTCCCACGGTGTCCAACGATGTCCAACGGTGTCCCACGTTGTCCCACGTTGTCCCACGTTGTCCCACGTTGTCCCACGTTGTCCCACGGTGTCCCACGTTGTCCCACGGTGTCCCACGATGTCCACCGATGTCCAACGGTGTCCAACGGTGTCCAACGGTGTCCAACGGTGTCCAACGATGTCCAACGATGTCCAACGATGTCCAACGGTGTCCAACGGTGTCCCACGGTGTCCAACGGTGTCCCACGTTGTCCCACGTTGTCCCACGTTGTCCCACGTTGTCCCACGTTGTCCCACGTTGTCCCACGGTGTCCAACGGTGTCCAACGTTGTCCAACGGTGTCCAACGGTGTCCCACGATGTCCACCGATGTCCAACGGTGTCCAACGGTGTCCAACGGTGTCCAACGGTGTCCAACGTTGTCCCACGTTGTCCCACGTTGTCCCACGTTGTCCAACGGTGTCCCACGGTGTCCCACGTTGTCCAACGGTGTCCCACGTTGTCCCACGTTGTCCCACGTTGTCCCACGTTGTCCCACGTTGTCCCACGATGTCCCACGTTGTCCCACGTTGTCCCACGTTGTCCCACGTTGTCCCACGTTGTCTCACGGTGTCCAACGGTGTCCCACGTTGTCCCACGTTGTCCCACGGTGTCCAACGATATCCAACGGTGTCCAACGATGTCCAACGGTGTCCCACGTTGTCCAACGGTGTCCCACGTTGTCCCACGTTGTCCCACGTTGTCCCACGATGTCCCACGTTGTCCAACGATGTCCAACGGTGTCCCACGTTGTCCCACGTTGTCCTACGTTGTCCCACGTTGTCCCACGTTGTCCCACGTTGTCCCACGTTGTCCCACGTTGTCCCACGTTGTCCCACGATGTCCCACGTTGTCCCACGTTGTCCCACGTTGTCCCACGTTGTCCCACGTTGTCCCACGGTGTCCAACGATGTCCAACGGTGTCCCACGTTGTCCAACGGTGTCCCACGTTGTCCCACGTTGTCCCACGTTGTCCCACGTTGTCCCACGATGTCCCACGGTGTCCAACGATGTCCAACGGTGTCCCACGTTGTCCCACGTTGTCCCACGGTGTCCAACGGTGTCCAACGATGTCCAACTGTGTCCAACGGTGTCCCACGTTGTCTCACGTTGTCCCACGTTGTCCCACGTTGTCCCACGTTGTCCAACGATGTCCAACGGTGTCCCACGTTGTCCCACGTTGTCCAACGATGTCCAACGGTGTCCCACGTTGTCCCACGTTGTCCCACGTTGTCCCACGGTGTCCAACGGTGTCCCACGTTGTCCCACGTTGTCCCACGGTGTCCAACGATGTCCAACGGTGTCCAACGGTGTCCCACGGTGTCCAACGATGTCCAACGGTGTCCCACGTTGTCCCACGTTGTCCCACGTTGTCCCACGTTGTCCCACGTAGTCCCACGTTGTCCCACGTTGTCCCACGTTGTCCCACGTTGTCCCACGTTGTCCCACGTTGTCCCACGTTGTCCCACGTTGTCCCACGTTGTCCCACGGTGTCCAACGGTGTTCAACGATGTCCAACGGTGTCCAACGGTGTCCCACGATGTCCACCGATGTCCAACGGTGTCCAACGGTGTCCAACGGTGTCCAACGGTGTCCAACGATGTCCAACGATGTCCAACGATGTCCAACGGTGTCCCACGGTGTCCCACGGTGTCCAACGGTGTCCCACGTTGTCCCACGTTGTCCCACGTTGTCCCACGTTGTCCCACGTTGTCCCACGTTGTCCCACGTTGTCCCACGGTGTCCAACGATGTCCCACGGTGTCCAACGATGTCCCACGTTGTCCCACGTTGTCCCACGTTGTCCCACGTTGTCCCACGATGTCCCACGTTGTCCCACGTTGTCCCACGTTGTCCCACGTTGTCCCACGTTGTCCCACGTTGTCCCACGGTGTCCAACGGTGTCCCACGTTGTCCCACGTTGTCCCACGTTGTCCCACGTTGTCCCACGTTGTCCCACGTTGTCCCACGTTGCCCCGCGGTATCCAACGATGTCCAACGGTGTCCCACGTTGTCCCACGTTGTCCCACGTTGTCCCACGTTGTCCCACGGTGTCCAACGATGTCCAACGGTGTCCAACGATGCCCAACGGTGTCCCACGTTGTCCAACGGTGTCCCACGTTGTCCCACGTTGTCCCACGTTGTCCCACGTTGTCCCACGATGTCCCACGTTGTCCCACGTTGTCCAACGATGTCCAACGGTGTCCCACGTTGTCCCACGTTGTCCCACGTTGTCCCACGTTGTCCCACGATGTCCCACGTTGTCCAACGATGTCCAACGGTGTCCAACGATGTCCAACGGTGTCCAACGGTGTCCAACGATGTCCAACGGTGTCCAACGGTGTCCCACGGTGTCCAACGGTGTCCAGCGGTGTCCCACGGTGTCCAACGGTGTCCCACGTTGTCCCACGTTGTCCCACGTTGTCCCACGTTGTCCCACGATGTCCCACGTTGTCCAACGATGTCCAACGGTGTCCCACGTTGTCCCACGTTGTCCTACGTTGTCCCACGTTGTCCCACGTTGTCCCACGTTGTCCCACGTTGTCCCACGTTGTCCCACGTTGTCCCACGGTGTCCAACGGTGTCCCACGTTGTCCCACGTTGTCCCACGGTGTCCAACGATATCCAACGGTGTCCAACGATGTCCAACGGTGTCCCACGTTGTCCAACGGTGTCCCACGTTGTCCCACGTTGTCCCACGTTGTCCCACGATGTCCCACGTTGTCCCACGTTGTCCCACGTTGTCCCACGTTGTCCCACGGTGTCCAACGATGTCCAACGGTGTCCCACGTTGTCCAACGGTGTCCCACGTTGTCCCACGTTGTCCAACGTTGTCCCACGGTGTCCAACGATATCCAACGGTGTCCAACGATGTCCAACGGTGTCCCACGTTGTCCCACGTTGTCCCACGTTGTCCCACGTTGCCCCGCGGTATCCAACGATGTCCAACGGTGTCCCACGTTGTCCCACGTTGTCCCACGTTGTCCCACGTTGTCCCACGTTGTCCAACGATGTCCAACGGTGTCCCACGTTGTCCCACGTTGTCCCACGTTGTCCCACGTTGTCCCACGATGTCCCACGTTGTCCAACGATGTCCAACGGTGTCCCACGTTGTCCCACGTTGTCCTACGTTGTCCCACGTTGTCCCACGTTGTCCCACGTTGTCCCACGTTGTCCCACGTTGTCCCACGGTGTCCAACGGTGTCCCACGTTGTCCCACGTTGTCCCACGGTGTCCAACGATGTCCAACGGTGTCCCACGTTGTCCCACGTTGTCCCACGTTGTCCCACGTTGTTCCATGGTTTCCCACGTTGTCCCACGTTGTCCCACGTTGTCCCACGTTGTCCCACGTTGTCCAACGGTGTCCCACGGTGTCCAACGGTGTCCCACGTTGTCCCACGTTGTCCCACGTTGTCCCACGTTGTCCCACGGTGTCCCACGTTGTCCCACGTTGTCCCACGGTGTCCAACGGTGTCCAACGATGTCCAACGGTGTCCAACGGTGTCCCACGATGTCCACCGATGTCCAACGGTGTCCAACGGTGTCCAACGGTGTCCAACGGTGTCCAACGATGTCCAACGATGTCCAACGGTGTCCCACGTTGTCCCACGTTGTCCCACGTTGTCCCACGTTGTCCCACGTTGTCCAACGATGTCCAACGGTGTCCCACGTTGTCCCACGTTGTCCCACGTTGTCCCACGTTGTCCCACGATGTCCCACGTTGTCCAACGATGTCCAACGGTGTCCCACGTTGTCCCACGTTGTCCTACGTTGTCCCACGTTGTCCCACGTTGTCCCACGTTGTCCCACGTTGTCCCACGTTGTCCCACGGTGTCCAACGGTGTCCCACGTTGTCCCACGTTGTCCCACGGTGTCCAACGATGTCCAACGGTGTCCAACGGTGTCCCACGGTGTCCCACGTTGTCCCACGTTGTCCCACGGTGTCCAACGATGTCCAACGGTGTCCCACGTTGTCCCACGTTGTCCCACGTTGTCCCACGTTGTCCCACGTTGTCCCACGATGTCCCACGTTGTCCCACGTTGTCCCACGTTGTCCCACGTTGTCCCACGTTGTCCCACGTTGTCCCACGGTGTCCAACGGTGTCCCACGTTGTCCCACGTTGTCCCACGTTGTCCCACGTTGTCCCACGTTGTCCCACGTTGTCCCACGTTGCCCCCCGGTGTCCAACGATGTCCCACGTTGTCCCACGTTGTCCCACGTTGTCCCACGTTGTCCCACGTTGTCCCACGTTGTCCCACGTTGTCCCACGTTGTCCCACGTTGTCCCACGGTGTCCAACGGTGTCCAACGATGTCCAACTGTGTCCAACGGTGTCCCACGTTGTCCCACGTTGTCCCACGGTGTCCAACGATGTCCAACGGTGTCCCACGTTGTCCCACGTTGTCCCACGTTGTCCCACGTTGTCCCACGTTGTCCCACGATGTCCCACGTTGTCCCACGTTGTCCCACGTTGTCCCACGTTGTCCCACGTTGTCCCACGTTGTCCCACGGTGTCCAACGGTGTCCCACGTTGTCCCACGTTGTCCCACGTTGTCCCACGTTGTCCCACGTTGTCCCACGTTGTCCCACGTTGTCCCCCGGTGTCCAACGATGTCCCACGTTGTCCCACGTTGTCCCACGTTGTCCCACGTTGTCCCACGTTGTCCCACGTTGTCCCACGTTGTCCCACGTTGTCCCACGTTGTCCCACGGTGTCCAACGGTGTCCAACGATGTCCAACTGTGTCCAACGGTGTCCCACGTTGTCCCACGTTGTCCCACGTTGTCCCACGTTGTCCAACGATGTCCAACGGTGTCCCACGTTGTCCCACGTTGTCCCACGTTGTCCCACGTTGTCCCACGATGTCCCACGTTGTCCCACGTTGTCCCACGTTGTCCCACGTTGTCCCACGTTGTCCCACGTTGTCCAACGGTGTCCAACGGTGTCCCACTGTGTCCAACGGTGTCCAACGGTGTCCCACGTTGTCCCACGTTGTCCCACGTTGTCCCACGTTGTCCCACGTTGTCCCACGATGTCCCAGGTTGTCCAACGATGTCCAACGGTGTCCCACGTTGTCCCACGTTGTCCAACGATGTCCAACGGTGTCCCACGTTGTCCCACGTTGTCCTACGTTGTCCCACGTTGTCCCACGTTGTCCCACGTTGTCCCACGGTGTCCCACGTTGTCCCACGTTGTCCCACGGTGTCCAACGGTGTCCAACGATGTCCAACGGTGTCCAACGGTGTCCCACGATGTCCACCGATGTCCAACGGTGTCCAACGGTGTCCAACGGTGTCCAACGGTGTCCAACGATGTCCAACGATGTCCAACGTTGTGCCACGTTGTCCCACGTTGTCCCACGTTGTCCCACGTTGTCCAACGATGTCCAACGGTGTCCCACGTTGTCCCACGTTGTCCCACGTTGTCCCACGTTGTCCCACGATGTCCCACGTTGTCCAACGATGTCCAACGGTGTCCAACGGTGTCCAACGGTGTCCAACGGTGTCCAACGATGTCCAACGATGTCCAACGGTGTCCCACGTTGTCCCACGTTGTCCCACGTTGTCCCACGTTGTCCCACGTTGTCCCACGTTGTCCCACGGTGTCCAACGATGTCCAACGGTGTCCAACGGTGTCCCACGGTGTCCCACGTTGTCCCACGTTGTCCAACGATGTCCAACGGTGTCCCACGTTGTCCCACGTTGTCCTACGTTGTCCCACGTTGTCCCACGTTGTCCCACGTTGTCCCACGTTGTCCCACGTTGTCCCACGGTGTCCAACGGTGTCCCACGTTGTCCCACGTTGTCCCACGGTGTCCAACGATGTCCAACGGTGTCCAACGGTGTCCCACGGTGTCCCACGTTGTCCCACGTTGTCCCACGGTGTCCAACGATGTCCAACGGTGTCCCACGTTGTCCCACGTTGTCCCACGTTGTCCCACGTTGTCCCACGTTGTCCCACGATGTCCCACGTTGTCCCACGTTGTCCCACGTTGTCCCACGTTGTCCCACGTTGTCCCACGTTGTCCCACGGTGTCCAACGGTGTCCCACGTTGTCCCACGTTGTCCCACGTTGTCCCACGTTGTCCCACGTTGTCCCACGTTGTCCCACGTTGCCCCCCGGTGTCCAACGATGTCCCACGGTGTCCCACGTTGTCCCACGTTGTCCCACGTTGTCCCACGTTGTCCCACGTTGTCCCACGTTGTCCCACGTTGTCCCACGTTGTCCCACGGTGTCCAACGGTGTCCAACGATGTCCAACTGTGTCCAACGGTGTCCCACGTTGTCCCACGTTGTCCCACGTTGTCCCACGTTGTCCAACGATGTCCAACGGTGTCCCACGTTGTCCCACGTTGTCCCACGTTGTCCCACGTTGTCCCACGATGTCCCACGTTGTCCCACGTTGTCCCACGTTGTCCCACGTTGTCCCACGTTGTCCCACGTTGTCCAACGGTGTCCAACGGTGTCCCACTGTGTCCAACGGTGTCCAACGGTGTCCCACGTTGTCCCACGTTGTCCCACGTTGTCCCACGTTGTCCCACGTTGTCCCACGATGTCCCAGGTTGTCCAACGATGTCCAACGGTGTCCCACGTTGTCCCACGTTGTCCTACGTTGTCCCACGTTGTCCCACGTTGTCCCACGTTGTCCCACGTTGTCCCACGTTGTCCCACGGTGTCCAACGGTGTCCAACGATGTCCAACTGTGTCCAACGGTGTCCCACGTTGTCCCACGTTGTCCCACGTTGTCCCACGTTGTCCCACGTTGTCCAACGATGTCCAACGGTGTCCCACGTCGTCCCACGTCGTCCCACGTTGTCCCACGTTGTCCCACGTTGTCCCACGTTGTCCAACGGTGTCCAACGGTGTCCCACGTTGTCCCACGTTGTCCCACGTAGTCCCACGTTGTCCCACGATGTCCCACGTTGTCCAACGATGTCCAACGGTGTCCCACGTTGTCCCACGTTGTCCTACGTTGTCCCACGTTGTCCCACGTTGTCCCACGTTGTCCCACTTTGTCCCACGTTGTCCCACGGTGTCCAACGGTGTCCCACGTTGTCCCACGTTGTCCCACGGTGTCCAACGATGTCCAACGGTGTCCAACGGTGTCCCACGGTGTCCAACGATGTCCAACGGTGTCCCACGTTGTCCCACGTTGTCCCACGTTGTCCCACGTTGTCCCACGTTGTCCCACGTTGTCCCACGTTGTCCCACGTTGTCCCACGTTGTCCCACGTTGTCCCACGGTGTCCAACGGTGTCCAACGATGTCCAACGGTGTCCAACGGTGTCCCACGATGTCCACCGATGTCCAACGGTGTCCAACGGTGTCCAACGGTGTCCAACGGTGTCCAACGATGTCCAACGATGTCCAACGATGTCCAACGGTGTCCAACGGTGTCCCACGGTGTCCAACGGTGTCCCACGTTGTCCCACGTTGTCCCACGTTGTCCCACGTTGTCCCACGTTGTCCCACGTTGTCCCACGTTGTCCCACGTTGTCCCACGGTGTCCAACGGTGTCCAACGGTGTCCCACGATGTCCACCGATGTCCAACGGTGTCCAACGGTGTCCAACGATGTCCAACGATGTCCAACGATGTCCAACGGTGTCCAACGGTGTCCCACGGTGTCCAACGGTGTCCCACGTTGTCCCACGTTGTCCCACGTTGTCCCACGTTGTCCCACGTTGTCCCACGTTGTCCCACGTTGTCCCACGTTGTCCCACGGTGTCCAACGGTGTCCAACGATGTCCAACGGTGTCCAACGGTGTCCCACGATGTCCACCGATGTCCAACGGTGTCCAACGGTGTCCAACGGTGTCCAACGGTGTCCAACGTTGTCCCACGTTGTCCCACGTTGTCCCATGTTGTCCAACGGTGTCCCACGGTGTCCAACGGTGTCCCACGTTGTCCCACGTTGTCCCACGTTGTCCCACGGTGTCCCACGTTGTCCCACGTTGTCCCACGGTGTCCAACGGTGTCCAACGATGTCCAACGGTGTCCAACGGTGTCCCACGATGTCCACCGATGTCCAACGGTGTCCAACGGTGTCCAACGGTGTCCCACGTTGTCCCACGTTGTCCCACGTTGTCCCACGGTGTCCAACGGTGTCCAACGATGTCCAACGGTGTCCAACGGTGTCCCACGATGTCCACCGATGTCCAACGGTGTCCAACGGTGTCCAACGGTGTCCAACGGTGTCCAACGATGTCCAACGATGTCCAACGGTGTCCAACGGTGTCCAACGGTGTCCCACGGTGTCCAACGGTGTCCCACGTTGTCCCACGTTGTCCCACGTTGTCCCACGTAGTCCCACGTTGTCCCACGTTGTCCCACGTTGTCCCACGTTGTCCCACGGTGTCCAACGGTGTCCAACGGTGTCCCACGATGTCCACCGATGTCCAACGGTGTCCAACGGTGTCCAACGGTGTCCAACGGTGTCCAACGATGTCCAACGATGTCCAACGATGTCCAACGGTGTCCAACGGTGTCCCACGGTGTCCAACGGTGTCCCACGTTGTCCCACGTTGTCCCACGTTGTCCCACGTTGTCCCACGTTGTCCCACGTTGTCCCACGTTGTCCCACGTTGTCCCACGGTGTCCAACGGTGTCCAACGATGTCCAACGGTGTCCAACGGTGTCCCACGATGTCCACCGATGTCCAACGGTGTCCAACGGTGTCCAACGGTGTCCAACGGTGTCCAACGTTGTCCCACGTTGTCCCACGTTGTCCCACGTTGTCCAACGGTGTCCCACGGTGTCCAACGGTGTCCCACGTTGTCCCACGTTGTCCCACGTTGTCCCACGTTGTCCCACGTTGTCCCACGTTGTCCCACGGTGTCCAACGGTGTCCAACGATGTCCAACGGTGTCCAACGGTGTCCCACGATGTCCACCGATGTCCAACGGTGTCCAACGGTGTCCAACGGTGTCCAACGGTGTCCAACGTTGTCCCACGTTGTCCCACGTTGTCCCACGTTGTCCCACGGTGTCCCACGGTGTCCCACGTTGTCCCACGTTGTCCCACGTTGTCCCACGTTGTCCCACGGTGTCCAACGGTGTCCAACGATGTCCAACGGTGTCCAACGGTGTCCCACGATGTCCACCGATGTCCAACGGTGTCCAACGGTGTCCAACGGTGTCCAACGGTGTCCAACGTTGTCCCACGTTGTCCCACGTTGTCCCATGTTGTCCAACGGTGTCCCACGGTGTCCAACGGTGTCCCACGTTGTCCCACGTTGTCCCACGTTGTCCCACGGTGTCCCACGTTGTCCCACGTTGTCCCACGGTGTCCAACGGTGTCCAACGATGTCCAACGGTGTCCAACGGTGTCCCACGATGTCCACCGATGTCCAACGGTGTCCAACGGTGTCCAACGGTGTCCAACGGTGTCCAACGATGTCCAACGATGTCCAACGGTGTCCCACGTTGTCCCACGTTGTCCCACGTTGTCCCACGTTGTCCCACGTTGTCCCACGTTGTCCAACGATGTCCAACGGTGTCCCACGTTGTCCCACGTTGTCCCACGTTGTCCCACGTTGTCCCACGATGTCCCACGTTGTCCAACGATGTCCAACGGTGTCCCACGTTGTCCCACGTTGTCCTACGTTGTCCCACGTTGTCCCACGTTGTCCCACGTTGTCCCACGTTGTCCCACGTTGTCCCACGGTGTCCAACGGTGTCCCACGTTGTCCCACGTTGTCCCACGGTGTCCAACGATGTCCAACGGTGTCCAACGGTGTCCCACGGTGTCCCACGTTGTCCCACGTTGTCCCACGTTGTCCCACGTTGTCCCACGGTGTCCAACGGTGTCCAACGATGTCCAACGGTGTCCAACGGTGTCCCACGATGTCCACCGATGTCCAACGGTGTCCAACGGTGTCCAACGGTGTCCAACGGTGTCCAACGATGTCCAACGATGTCCAACGATGTCCAACGGTGTCCAACGGTGTCCCACGGTGTCCAACGGTGTCCCACGTTGTCCCACGTTGTCCCACGTTGTCCCACGTTGTCCCACGTTGTCCCACGTTGTCCCACGTTGTCCCACGTTGTCCCACGGTGTCCAACGGTGTCCAACGGTGTACCACGATGTCCACCGATGTCCAACGGTGTCCAACGGTGTCCAACGGTGTCCAACGGTGTCCAACGATGTCCAACGATGTCCAACGATGTCCAACGGTGTCCAACGGTGTCCCACGGTGTCCAACGGTGTCCCACGTTGTCCCACGTTGTCCCACGTTGTCCCACGTTGTCCCACGTTGTCCCACGTTGTCCCACGTTGTCCCACGTTGTCCCACGGTGTCCAACGGTGTCCAACGATGTCCAACGGTGTCCAACGGTGTCCCACGATGTCCACCGATGTCCAACGGTGTCCAACGGTGTCCAACGGTGTCCAACGGTGTCCAACGTTGTCCCACGTTGTCCCACGTTGTCCCACGTTGTCCAACGGTGTCCCACGGTGTCCAACGGTGTCCCACGTTGTCCCACGTTGTCCCACGGTGTCCAACGGTGTCCAACGATGTCCAACTGTGTCCAACGGTGTCCCACGTTGTCCCACGTTGTCCCACGTTGTCCCACGTTGTCCCACGTTGTCCAACGATGTCCAACGGTGTCCCACGTCGTCCCACGTCGTCCCACGTTGTCCCACGTTGTCCCACGATGTCCCACGTTGTCCAACGATGTCCAACGGTGTCCCACGTTGTCCCACGTTGTCCTACGTTGTCCCACGTTGTCCCACGTTGTCCCACGTTGTCCCACTATGTCCCACGTTGTCCCACGGTGTCCCACGGTGTCCCACGTTGTCCCACGTTGTCCCACGGTGTCCAACGATGTCCAACGGTGTCCAACGGTGTCCCACGGTGTCCAACGATGTCCAACGGTGTCCCACGTTGTCCCACGTTGTCCCACGTTGTCCCACGTTGTCCCACGTTGTCCCACGTTGTCCCACGTTGTCCCACGTTGTCCCACGTTGTCCCACGTTGTCCCACGGTGTCCAACGGTGTCCAACGATGTCCAACGGTGTCCAACGGTGTCCCACGATGTCCACCGATGTCCAACGGTGTCCAACGGTGTCCAACGGTGTCCAACGGTGTCCAACGATGTCCAACGATGTCCAACGATGTCCAACGGTGTCCAACGGTGTCCCACGGTGTCCAACGGTGTCCCACGTTGTCCCACGTTGTCCCACGTTGTCCCACGTTGTCCCACGTTGTCCCACGTTGTCCCACGTTGTCCCACGTTGTCCCACGGTGTCCAACGGTGTCCAACGGTGTCCCACGATGTCCACCGATGTCCAACGGTGTCCAACGGTGTCCAACGATGTCCAACGATGTCCAACGATGTCCAACGGTGTCCAACGGTGTCCCACGGTGTCCAACGGTGTCCCACGTTGTCCCACGTTGTCCCACGTTGTCCCACGTTGTCCCACGTTGTCCCACGTTGTCCCACGTTGTCCCACGTTGTCCCACGGTGTCCAACGGTGTCCAACGATGTCCAACGGTGTCCAACGGTGTCCCACGATGTCCACCGATGTCCAACGGTGTCCAACGGTGTCCAACGGTGTCCAACGGTGTCCAACGTTGTCCCACGTTGTCCCACGTTGTCCCATGTTGTCCAACGGTGTCCCACGGTGTCCAACGGTGTCCCACGTTGTCCCACGTTGTCCCACGTTGTCCCACGGTGTCCCACGTTGTCCCACGTTGTCCCACGGTGTCCAACGGTGTCCAACGATGTCCAACGGTGTCCAACGGTGTCCCACGATGTCCACCGATGTCCAACGGTGTCCAACGGTGTCCAACGGTGTCCAACGGTGTCCAACGATGTCCAACGATGTCCAACGGTGTCCCACGTTGTCCCACGTTGTCCCACGTTGTCCCACGTTGTCCCACGTTGTCCCACGTTGTCCAACGATGTCCAACGGTGTCCCACGTTGTCCCACGTTGTCCCACGTTGTCCCACGTTGTCCCACGATGTCCCACGTTGTCCAACGATGTCCAACGGTGTCCCACGTTGTCCCACGTTGTCCTACGTTGTCCCACGTTGTCCCACGTTGTCCCACGTTGTCCCACGTTGTCCCACGTTGTCCCACGGTGTCCAACGGTGTCCCACGTTGTCCCACGTTGTCCCACGGTGTCCAACGATGTCCAACGGTGTCCAACGGTGTCCCACGGTGTCCCACGTTGTCCCACGTTGTCCCACGTTGTCCCACGTTGTCCCACGGTGTCCAACGGTGTCCCACGGTGTCCAACGGTGTCCAACGATGTCCAACGGTGTCCAACGGTGTCCCACGATGTCCACCGATGTCCAACGGTGTCCAACGGTGTCCAACGGTGTCCAACGGTGTCCAACGATGTCCAACGATGTCCAACGGTGTCCCACGTTGTCCCACGTTGTCCCACGTTGTCCCACGTTGTCCCACGTTGTCCCACGGTGTCCAACGATGTCCAACGGTGTCCAACGGTGTCCCACGGTGTCCCACGTTGTCCCACGTTGTCCCACGTTGTCCCACGTTGTCCCACGGTGTCCAACGGTGTCCAACGATGTCCAACGGTGTCCAACGGTGTCCCACGATGTCCACCGATGTCCAACGGTGTCCAACGGTGTCCAACGGTGTCCAACGGTGTCCAACGATGTCCAACGATGTCCAACGATGTCCAACGGTGTCCAACGGTGTCCCACGGTGTCCAACGGTGTCCCACGTTGTCCCACGTTGTCCCACGTTGTCCCACGTTGTCCCACGTTGTCCCACGTTGTCCCACGTTGTCCCACGTTGTCCCACGGTGTCCAACGGTGTCCAACGGTGTACCACGATGTCCACCGATGTCCAACGGTGTCCAACGGTGTCCAACGGTGTCCAACGGTGTCCAACGATGTCCAACGATGTCCAACGATGTCCAACGGTGTCCAACGGTGTCCCACGGTGTCCAACGGTGTCCCACGTTGTCCCACGTTGTCCCACGTTGTCCCACGGTGTCCCACGTTGTCCCACGTTGTCCCACGTTGTCCCACGTTGTCCCACGGTGTCCAACGGTGTCCAACGATGTCCAACGGTGTCCAACGGTGTCCCACGATGTCCACCGATGTCCAACGGTGTCCAACGGTGTCCAACGGTGTCCAACGGTGTCCAACGTTGTCCCACGTTGTCCCACGTTGTCCCACGTTGTCCAACGGTGTCCCACGGTGTCCAACGGTGTCCCACGTTGTCCCACGTTGTCCCACGGTGTCCAACGGTGTCCAACGATGTCCAACTGTGTCCAACGGTGTCCCACGTTGTCCCATGTTGTCCCACGTTGTCCCACGTTGTCCCACGTTGTCCAACGATGTCCAACGGTGTCCCACGTCGTCCCACGTCGTCCCACGTTGTCCCACGTTGTCCCACGATGTCCCACGTTGTCCAACGATGTCCAACGGTGTCCCACGTTGTCCCACGTTGTCCTACGTTGTCCCACGTTGTCCCACGTTGTCCCACGTTGTCCCACTATGTCCCACGTTGTCCCACGGTGTCCAACGGTGTCCCACGTTGTCCCACGTTGTCCCACGGTGTCCAACGATGTCCAACGGTGTCCAACGGTGTCCCACGGTGTCCAACGATGTCCAACGGTGTCCCACGTTGTCCCACGTTGTCCCACGTTGTCCCACGTTGTCCCACGTTGTCCCACGTTGTCCCACGTTGTCCCACGTTGTCCCACGTTGTCCCACGTTGTCCCACGGTGTCCAACGGTGTCCAACGATGTCCAACGGTGTCCAACGGTGTCCCACGATGTCCACCGATGTCCAACGGTGTCCAACGGTGTCCAACGGTGTCCAACGGTGTCCAACGATGTCCAACGATGTCCAACGATGTCCAACGGTGTCCAACGGTGTCCCACGGTGTCCAACGGTGTCCCACGTTGTCCCACGTTGTCCCACGTTGTCCCACGTTGTCCCACGTTGTCCCACGTTGTCCCACGTTGTCCCACGTTGTCCCACGGTGTCCAACGGTGTCCAACGGTGTCCCACGATGTCCACCGATGTCCAACGGTGTCCAACGGTGTCCAACGATGTCCAACGATGTCCAACGATGTCCAACGGTGTCCAACGGTGTCCAACGGTGTCCAACGGTGTCCCACGTTGTCCCACGTTGTCCCACGTTGTCCCACGTTGTCCCACGTTGTCCCACGTTGTCCCACGTTGTCCCACGTTGTCCCACGGTGTCCAACGGTGTCCAACGATGTCCAACGGTGTCCAACGGTGTCCCACGATGTCCACCGATGTCCAACGGTGTCCAACGGTGTCCAACGGTGTCCAACGGTGTCCAACGTTGTCCCACGTTGTCCCACGTTGTCCCATGTTGTCCAACGGTGTCCCACGGTGTCCAACGGTGTCCCACGTTGTCCCACGTTGTCCCACGTTGTCCCACGGTGTCCCACGTTGTCCCACGTTGTCCCACGGTGTCCAACGGTGTCCAACGATGTCCAACGGTGTCCAACGGTGTCCCACGATGTCCACCGATGTCCAACGGTGTCCAACGGTGTCCAACGGTGTCCAACGGTGTCCAACGATGTCCAACGATGTCCAACGGTGTCCCACGTTGTCCCACGTTGTCCCACGTTGTCCCACGTTGTCCCACGTTGTCCCACGTTGTCCAACGATGTCCAACGGTGTCCCACGTTGTCCCACGTTGTCCCACGTTGTCCCACGTTGTCCCACGATGTCCCACGTTGTCCAACGATGTCCAACGGTGTCCCACGTTGTCCCACGTTGTCCTACGTTGTCCCACGTTGTCCCACGTTGTCCCACGTTGTCCCACGTTGTCCCACGTTGTCCCACGGTGTCCAACGGTGTCCCACGTTGTCCCACGTTGTCCCACGGTGTCCAACGATGTCCAACGGTGTCCAACGGTGTCCCACGGTGTCCCACGTTGTCCCACGTTGTCCCACGTTGTCCCACGTTGTCCCACGGTGTCCAACGGTGTCCAACGATGTCCAACGGTGTCCAACGGTGTCCCACGATGTCCACCGATGTCCAACGGTGTCCAACGGTGTCCAACGGTGTCCAACGGTGTCCAACGATGTCCAACGATGTCCAACGATGTCCAACGGTGTCCAACGGTGTCCCACGGTGTCCAACGGTGTCCCACGTTGTCCCACGTTGTCCCACGTTGTCCCACGTAGTCCCACGTTGTCCCACGTTGTCCCACGTTGTCCCACGTTGTCCCACGGTGTCCAACGGTGTCCAACGGTGTCCCACGATGTCCACCGATGTCCAACGGTGTCCAACGGTGTCCAACGGTGTCCAACGGTGTCCAACGATGTCCAACGATGTCCAACGATGTCCAACGGTGTCCAACGGTGTCCCACGGTGTCCAACGGTGTCCCACGTTGTCCCACGTTGTCCCACGTTGTCCCACGTTGTCCCACGTTGTCCCACGTTGTCCCACGTTGTCCCACGTTGTCCCACGGTGTCCAACGGTGTCCAACGATGTCCAACGGTGTCCAACGGTGTCCCACGATGTCCACCGATGTCCAACGGTGTCCAACGGTGTCCAACGGTGTCCAACGGTGTCCAACGTTGTCCCACGTTGTCCCACGTTGTCCCACGTTGTCCAACGGTGTCCCACGGTGTCCAACGGTGTCCCACGTTGTCCCACGTTGTCCCACGTTGTCCCACGTTGTCCCACGTTGTCCCACGTTGTCCCACGGTGTCCAACGGTGTCCAACGATGTCCAACGGTGTCCAACGGTGTCCCACGATGTCCACCGATGTCCAACGGTGTCCAACGGTGTCCAACGGTGTCCAACGGTGTCCCACGTTGTCCCACGTTGTCCCACGTTGTCCCACGTTGTCCAACGGTGTCCCACGGTGTCCCACGTTGTCCCACGTTGTCCCACGTTGTCCCACGTTGTCCCACGGTGTCCAACGGTGTCCAACGATGTCCAACGGTGTCCAACGGTGTCCCACGATGTCCACCGATGTCCAACGGTGTCCAACGGTGTCCAACGGTGTCCAACGGTGTCCAACGTTGTCCCACGTTGTCCCACGTTGTCCCATGTTGTCCAACGGTGTCCCACGGTGTCCAACGGTGTCCCACGTTGTCCCACGTTGTCCCACGTTGTCCCACGGTGTCCCACGTTGTCCCACGTTGTCCCACGGTGTCCAACGGTGTCCAACGATGTCCAACGGTGTCCAACGGTGTCCCACGATGTCCACCGATGTCCAACGGTGTCCAACGGTGTCCCACGTTGTCCAACGATGTCCAACGGTGTCCCACGTTGTCCCACGTTGTCCCACGTTGTCCCACGTTGTCCCACGATGTCCCACGTTGTCCAACGATGTCCAACGGTGTCCCACGTTGTCCCACGTTGTCCTACGTTGTCCCACGTTGTCCCACGTTGTCCCACGTTGTCCCACGTTGTCCCACGTTGTCCCACGGTGTCCAACGGTGTCCCACGTTGTCCCACGTTGTCCCACGGTGTCCAACGATGTCCAACGGTGTCCAACGGTGTCCCACGGTGTCCCACGTTGTCCCACGTTGTCCCACGTTGTCCCACGTTGTCCCACGGTGTCCAACGGTGTCCAACGATGTCCAACGGTGTCCAACGGTGTCCCACGATGTCCACCGATGTCCAACGGTGTCCAACGGTGTCCAACGGTGTCCAACGGTGTCCAACGATGTCCAACGATGTCCAACGATGTCCAACGGTGTCCAACGGTGTCCCACGGTGTCCAACGGTGTCCCACGTTGTCCCACGTTGTCCCACGTTGTCCCACGTAGTCCCACGTTGTCCCACGTTGTCCCACGTTGTCCCACGTTGTCCCACGGTGTCCAACGGTGTCCAACGGTGTCCCACGATGTCCACCGATGTCCAACGGTGTCCAACGGTGTCCAACGGTGTCCAACGGTGTCCAACGATGTCCAACGATGTCCAACGATGTCCAACGGTGTCCAACGGTGTCCCACGGTGTCCAACGGTGTCCCACGTTGTCCCACGTTGTCCCACGTTGTCCCACGTTGTCCCACGTTGTCCCACGTTGTCCCACGTTGTCCCACGTTGTCCCACGGTGTCCAACGGTGTCCAACGATGTCCAACGGTGTCCAACGGTGTCCCACGATGTCCACCGATGTCCAACGGTGTCCAACGGTGTCCAACGGTGTCCAACGGTGTCCAACGTTGTCCCACGTTGTCCCACGTTGTCCCACGTTGTCCAACGGTGTCCAACGGTGTCCAACGGTGTCCCACGGTGTCCCACGTTGTCCCACGTTGTCCCACGTTGTCCCACGTTGTCCCACGTTGTCCCACGGTGTCCAACGGTGTCCAACGATGTCCAACGGTGTCCAACGGTGTCCCACGATGTCCACCGATGTCCAACGGTGTCCAACGGTGTCCAACGGTGTCCAACGGTGTCCAACGTTGTCCCACGTTGTCCCACGTTGTCCCACGTTGTCCAACGGTGTCCCACGGTGTCCCACGTTGTCCCACGTTGTCCCACGTTGTCCCACGTTGTCCCACGGTGTCCAACGGTGTCCAACGATGTCCAACGGTGTCCAACGGTGTCCCACGATGTCCACCGATGTCCAACGGTGTCCAACGGTGTCCAACGGTGTCCAACGGTGTCCAACGTTGTCCCACGTTGTCCCACGTTGTCCCATGTTGTCCAACGGTGTCCCACGGTGTCCAACGGTGTCCCACGTTGTCCCACGTTGTCCCACGTTGTCCCACGGTGTCCCACGTTGTCCCACGTTGTCCCACGGTGTCCAACGGTGTCCAACGATGTCCAACGGTGTCCAACGGTGTCCCACGATGTCCACCGATGTCCAACGGTGTCCAACGGTGTCCAACGGTGTCCAACGGTGTCCAACGATGTCCAACGATGTCCAACGGTGTCCCACGTTGTCCCACGTTGTCCCACGTTGTCCCACGTTGTCCCACGTTGTCCCACGTTGTCCAACGATGTCCAACGGTGTCCCACGTTGTCCCACGTTGTCCCACGTTGTCCCACGATGTCCCACGTTGTCCAACGATGTCCAACGGTGTCCCACGTTGTCCCACGTTGTCCTACGTTGTCCCACGTTGTCCCACGTTGTCCCACGTTGTCCCACGTTGTCCCACGTTGTCCCACGGTGTCCAACGGTGTCCCACGTTGTCCCACGTTGTCCCACGGTGTCCAACGATGTCCAACGGTGTCCAACGGTGTCCCACGGTGTCCCACGTTGTCCCACGTTGTCCCACGTTGTCCCACGTTGTCCCACGGTGTCCAACGGTGTCCAACGATGTCCAACGGTGTCCAACGGTGTCCCACGATGTCCACCGATGTCCAACGGTGTCCAACGGTGTCCAACGGTGTCCAACGGTGTCCAACGATGTCCAACGATGTCCAACGATGTCCAACGGTGTCCAACGGTGTCCCACGGTGTCCAACGGTGTCCCACGTTGTCCCACGTTGTCCCACGTTGTCCCACGTTGTCCCACGTTGTCCCACGTTGTCCCACGTTGTCCCACGTTGTCCCACGGTGTCCAACGGTGTCCAACGGTGTACCACGATGTCCACCGATGTCCAACGGTGTCCAACGGTGTCCAACGGTGTCCAACGGTGTCCAACGATGTCCAACGATGTCCAACGATGTCCAACGGTGTCCAACGGTGTCCCACGGTGTCCAACGGTGTCCCACGTTGTCCCACGTTGTCCCACGTTGTCCCACGTTGTCCCACGTTGTCCCACGTTGTCCCACGTTGTCCCACGTTGTCCCACGGTGTCCAACGGTGTCCAACGATGTCCAACGGTGTCCAACGGTGTCCCACGATGTCCACCGATGTCCAACGGTGTCCAACGGTGTCCAACGGTGTCCAACGGTGTCCAACGTTGTCCCACGTTGTCCCACGTTGTCCCACGTTGTCCAACGGTGTCCCACGGTGTCCAACGGTGTCCCACGTTGTCCCACGTTGTCCCACGTTGTCCCACGGTGTCCCACGTTGTCCCACGTTGTCCCACGGTGTCCAACGGTGTCCAACGATGTCCAACGGTGTCCAACGGTGTCCCACGATGTCCACCGATGTCCAACGGTGTCCAACGGTGTCCAACGGTGTCCAACGATGTCCAACGATGTCCAACGATGTCCAACGGTGTCCAACGGTGTCCCACGGTGTCCAATGGTGTCCCACGTTGTCCCACGTTGTCCCACGTTGTCCCACGTTGTCCCACGTTGTCCCACGTTGTCCCACGTTGTCCCACGTTGTCCCACGGTGTCCAACGGTGTCCAACGGTGTACCACGATGTCCACCGATGTCCAACGGTGTCCAACGGTGTCCAACGGTGTCCAACGGTGTCCAACGATGTCCAACGATGTCCAACGATGTCCAACGGTGTCCAACGGTGTCCCACGGTGTCCAACGGTGTCCCACGTTGTCCCACGTTGTCCCACGTTGTCCCACGGTGTCCAACGGTGTCCAACGATGTCCAACGGTGTCCAACGGTGTCCCACGATGTCCACCGATGTCCAACGGTGTCCAACGGTGTCCAACGGTGTCCAACGGTGTCCAACGATGTCCAACGATGTCCAACGGTGTCCAACGGTGTCCAACGATGTCCAACGATGTCCAACGATGTCCAACGGTGTCCAACGGTGTCCCACGGTGTCCAACGGTGTCCCACGTTGTCCCACGTTGTCCCACGTTGTCCCACGTTGTCCCACGTTGTCCCACGTTGTCCCACGTTGTCCCACGTTGTCCCACGGTGTCCAACGGTGTCCAACGGTGTACCACGATGTCCACCGATGTCCAACGGTGTCCAACGGTGTCCAACGGTGTCCAACGGTGTCCAACGATGTCCAACGATGTCCAACGATGTCCAACGGTGTCCAACGGTGTCCCACGGTGTCCAACGGTGTCCCACGTTGTCCCACGTTGTCCCACGTTGTCCCACGTTGTCCCACGTTGTCCCACGTTGTCCCACGTTGTCCCACGTTGTCCCACGGTGTCCAACGGTGTCCAACGATGTCCAACGGTGTCCAACGGTGTCCCACGATGTCCACCGATGTCCAACGGTGTCCAACGGTGTCCAACGGTGTCCAACGGTGTCCAACGTTGTCCCACGTTGTCCCACGTTGTCCCACGTTGTCCAACGGTGTCCCACGGTGTCCAACGGTGTCCCACGTTGTCCCACGTTGTCCCACGGTGTCCAACGGTGTCCAACGATGTCCAACTGTGTCCAACGGTGTCCCACGTTGTCCCACGTTGTCCCACGTTGTCCCACGTTGTCCCACGTTGTCCAACGATGTCCAACGGTGTCCCACGTCGTCCCACGTCGTCCCACGTTGTCCCACGTTGTCCCACGTTGTCCCACGTTGTCCAACGGTGTCCAACGGTGTCCCACGTTGTCCCACGTTGTCCCACGTAGTCCCACGTTGTCCCACGATGTCCCACGTTGTCCAACGATGTCCAACGGTGTCCCACGTTGTCCCACGTTGTCCTACGTTGTCCCACGTTGTCCCACGTTGTCCCACGTTGTCCCACTTTGTCCCACGTTGTCCCACGGTGTCCAACGGTGTCCCACGTTGCCCCACGTTGTCCCACGGTGTCCAACGATGTCCAACGGTGTCCAACGGTGTCCCACGGTGTCCAACGATGTCCAACGGTGTCCCACGTTGTCCCACGTTGTCCCACGTTGTCCCACGTTGTCCCACGTTGTCCCACGTTGTCCCACGTTGTCCCACGTTGTCCCACGTTGTCCCACGTTGTCCCACGGTGTCCAACGGTGTCCAACGATGTCCAACGGTGTCCAACGGTGTCCCACGATGTCCACCGATGTCCAACGGTGTCCAACGGTGTCCAACGGTGTCCAACGATGTCCAACGATGTCCAACGATGTCCAACGGTGTCCAACGGTGTCCCACGGTGTCCAACGGTGTCCCACGTTGTCCCACGTTGTCCCACGTTGTCGCACGTTGTCCCACGTTGTCCCACGTTGTCCCACGTTGTCCCACGTTGTCCCACGGTGTCCAACGGTGTCCAACGGTGTCCCACGATGTCCACCGATGTCCAACGGTGTCCAACGGTGTCCAACGATGTCCAACGATGTCCAACGATGTCCAACGGTGTCCAACGGTGTCCCACGGTGTCCAACGGTGTCCCACGTTGTCCCACGTTGTCCCACGTTGTCCCACGTTGTCCCACGTTGTCCCACGTTGTCCCACGTTGTCCCACGTTGTCCCACGGTGTCCAACGGTGTCCAACGATGTCCAACGGTGTCCAACGGTGTCCCACGATGTCCACCGATGTCCAACGGTGTCCAACGGTGTCCAACGGTGTCCAACGGTGTCCAACGTTGTCCCACGTTGTCCCACGTTGTCCCATGTTGTCCAACGGTGTCCCACGGTGTCCAACGGTGTCCCACGTTGTCCCACGTTGTCCCACGTTGTCCCACGGTGTCCCACGTTGTCCCACGTTGTCCCACGGTGTCCAACGGTGTCCAACGATGTCCAACGGTGTCCAACGGTGTCCCACGATGTCCACCGATGTCCAACGGTGTCCAACGGTGTCCAACGGTGTCCAACGGTGTCCAACGATGTCCAACGATGTCCAACGGTGTCCCACGTTGTCCCACGTTGTCCCACGTTGTCCCACGTTGTCCCACGTTGTCCCACGTTGTCCAACGATGTCCAACGGTGTCCCACGTTGTCCCACGTTGTCCCACGTTGTCCCACGTTGTCCCACGATGTCCCACGTTGTCCAACGATGTCCAACGGTGTCCCACGTTGTCCCACGTTGTCCTACGTTGTCCCACGTTGTCCCACGTTGTCCCACGTTGTCCCACGTTGTCCCACGTTGTCCCACGGTGTCCAACGGTGTCCCACGTTGTCCCACGTTGTCCCACGGTGTCCAACGATGTCCAACGGTGTCCAACGGTGTCCCACGGTGTCCCACGTTGTCCCACGTTGTCCCACGTTGTCCCACGTTGTCCCACGGTGTCCAACGGTGTCCAACGATGTCCAACGGTGTCCAACGGTGTCCCACGATGTCCACCGATGTCCAACGGTGTCCAACGGTGTCCAACGGTGTCCAACGGTGTCCAACGATGTCCAACGATGTCCAACGATGTCCAACGGTGTCCAACGGTGTCCCACGGTGTCCAACGGTGTCCCACGTTGTCCCACGTTGTCCCACGTTGTCCCACGTAGTCCCACGTTGTCCCACGTTGTCCCACGTTGTCCCACGTTGTCCCACGGTGTCCAACGGTGTCCAACGGTGTCCCACGATGTCCACCGATGTCCAACGGTGTCCAACGGTGTCCAACGGTGTCCAACGGTGTCCAACGATGTCCAACGATGTCCAACGATGTCCAACGGTGTCCAACGGTGTCCCACGGTGTCCAACGGTGTCCCACGTTGTCCCACGTTGTCCCACGTTGTCCCACGTTGTCCCACGTTGTCCCACGTTGTCCCACGTTGTCCCACGTTGTCCCACGGTGTCCAACGGTGTCCAACGATGTCCAACGGTGTCCAACGGTGTCCCACGATGTCCACCGATGTCCAACGGTGTCCAACGGTGTCCAACGGTGTCCAACGGTGTCCAACGTTGTCCCACGTTGTCCCACGTTGTCCCACGTTGTCCAACGGTGTCCCACGGTGTCCAACGGTGTCCCACGTTGTCCCACGTTGTCCCACGTTGTCCCACGTTGTCCCACGTTGTCCCACGTTGTCCCACGGTGTCCAACGGTGTCCAACGATGTCCAACGGTGTCCAACGGTGTCCCACGATGTCCACCGATGTCCAACGGTGTCCAACGGTGTCCAACGGTGTCCAACGGTGTCCAACGTTGTCCCACGTTGTCCCACGTTGTCCCACGTTGTCCAACGGTGTCCCACGGTGTCCCACGTTGTCCCACGTTGTCCCACGTTGTCCCACGTTGTCCCACGGTGTCCAACGGTGTCCAACGATGTCCAACGGTGTCCAACGGTGTCCCACGATGTCCACCGATGTCCAACGGTGTCCAACGGTGTCCAACGGTGTCCAACGGTGTCCAACGTTGTCCCACGTTGTCCCACGTTGTCCCATGTTGTCCAACGGTGTCCAACGGTGTCCAACGGTGTCCCACGTTGTCCCACGTTGTCCCACGTTGTCC
The DNA here is from genome assembly GCF_910591885.1 of Bombus terrestris. Taxonomy (NCBI): domain Eukaryota; kingdom Metazoa; phylum Arthropoda; class Insecta; order Hymenoptera; family Apidae; genus Bombus; species Bombus terrestris. The sequence continues at coordinate 11,654 of NW_025963637.1, read as the reverse complement.
CACGGTGTCCCACGTTGTCCCACGTTGTCCCACGGTGTCCAACGGTGTCCAACGATGTCCAACGGTGTCCAACGGTGTCCCACGATGTCCACCGATGTCCAACGGTGTCCAACGGTGTCCAACGGTGTCCAACGGTGTCCAACGATGTCCAACGATGTCCAACGGTGTCCCACGTTGTCCCACGTTGTCCCACGTTGTCCCACGTTGTCCCACGTTGTCCCACGTTGTCCAACGATGTCCAACGGTGTCCCACGTTGTCCCACGTTGTCCCACGTTGTCCCACGTTGTCCCACGATGTCCCACGTTGTCCAACGATGTCCAACGGTGTCCCACGTTGTCCCACGTTGTCCTACGTTGTCCCACGTTGTCCCACGTTGTCCCACGTTGTCCCACGTTGTCCCACGTTGTCCCACGGTGTCCAACGGTGTCCCACGTTGTCCCACGTTGTCCCACGGTGTCCAACGATGTCCAACGGTGTCCAACGGTGTCCCACGGTGTCCCACGTTGTCCCACGTTGTCCCACGTTGTCCCACGTTGTCCCACGGTGTCCAACGGTGTCCAACGATGTCCAACGGTGTCCAACGGTGTCCCACGATGTCCACCGATGTCCAACGGTGTCCAACGGTGTCCAACGGTGTCCAACGGTGTCCAACGATGTCCAACGATGTCCAACGATGTCCAACGGTGTCCAACGGTGTCCCACGGTGTCCAACGGTGTCCCACGTTGTCCCACGTTGTCCCACGTTGTCCCACGTTGTCCCACGTTGTCCCACGTTGTCCCACGTTGTCCCACGTTGTCCCACGGTGTCCAACGGTGTCCAACGGTGTACCACGATGTCCACCGATGTCCAACGGTGTCCAACGGTGTCCAACGGTGTCCAACGGTGTCCAACGATGTCCAACGATGTCCAACGATGTCCAACGGTGTCCAACGGTGTCCCACGGTGTCCAACGGTGTCCCACGTTGTCCCACGTTGTCCCACGTTGTCCCACGTTGTCCCACGTTGTCCCACGTTGTCCCACGTTGTCCCACGTTGTCCCACGGTGTCCAACGGTGTCCAACGATGTCCAACGGTGTCCAACGGTGTCCCACGATGTCCACCGATGTCCAACGGTGTCCAACGGTGTCCAACGGTGTCCAACGGTGTCCAACGTTGTCCCACGTTGTCCCACGATGTCCCACGATGTCCAACGGTGTCCCACGGTGTCCAACGGTGTCCCACGTTGTCCCACGTTGTCCCACGTTGTCCCACGGTGTCCCACGTTGTCCCACGTTGTCCCACGGTGTCCAACGGTGTCCAACGATGTCCAACGGTGTCCAACGGTGTCCCACGATGTCCACCGATGTCCAACGGTGTCCAACGGTGTCCAACGGTGTCCAACGGTGTCCAACGATGTCCAACGATGTCCAACGGTGTCCCACGTTGTCCCACGTTGTCCCACGTTGTCCCACGTTGTCCCACGTTGTCCCACGTTGTCCAACGATGTCCAACGGTGTCCCACGTTGTCCCACGTTGTCCCACGTTGTCCCACGTTGTCCCACGATGTCCCACGTTGTCCAACGATGTCCAACGGTGTCCCACGTTGTCCCACGTTGTCCTACGTTGTCCCACGTTGTCCCACGTTGTCCCACGTTGTCCCACGTTGTCCCACGTTGTCCCACGGTGTCCAACGGTGTCCCACGTTGTCCCACGTTGTCCCACGGTGTCCAACGATGTCCAACGGTGTCCAACGGTGTCCCACGGTGTCCCACGTTGTCCCACGTTGTCCCACGGTGTCCAACGATGTCCAACGGTGTCCCACGTTGTCCCACGTTGTCCCACGTTGTCCCACGTTGTCCCACGTTGTCCCACGTTGTCCCACGTTGTCCCACGTTGTCCCACGATGTCCCACGTTGTCCAACGATGTCCAACGGTGTTCCACGTTGTCCCACGTTGTCCTACGTTGTCCCACGTTGTCCCACGTTGTCCCACGTTGTCCAACGGTGTCCAACGGTGTCCAACGATGTCCAACGATGTCCAACGGTGTCCCACGTTGTCCCACGTTGTCCCACGTTGTCCCACGTTGTCCCACGTTGTCCCACGTTGTCCAACGATGTCCAACGGTGTCCCACGTTGTCCCACGTTGTCCCACGGTGTCCAACGATGTCCAACGGTGTCCCACGTTGTCCCACGTTGTCCCACGTTGTCCCACGTTGTCCCACGTTGTCCCACGTTGTCCCACGTTGTCCCACGTTGTCCCACGTTGTCCCACGTTGTCCCACGATGTCCCACGTTGTCCAACGATGTCCAACGGTGTCCCACGTTGTCCCACGTTGTCCCACGTTGTCCCACGTTGTCCCACGGTGTCCAACGATGTCCAACGGTGTCCCACGTTGTCCCACGGTGTCCCACGGTGTCCAACGATGTCCAACGGTGTCCAACGGTGTCCCACGATGTCCACCGATGTCCAACGGTGTCCAACGGTGTCCAACGGTGTCCAACGATGTCCAACGATGTCCAACGGTGTCCCACGTTGTCCCACGTTGTCCCACGTTGTCCCACGTTATCCCACGTTGTCCCACGTTGTCCAACGATGTCCAACGGTGTCCCACGTTGTCCCACGTTGTCCCACGTTGTCCCACGTTGTCCCACGGTGTCCAACGATGTCCAACGGTGTCCCACGTTGTCCCACGGTGTCCAACGGTGTCCAACGATGTCCAACGGTGTCCAACGGTGTCCCACGATGTCCACCGATGTCCAACGGTGTCCAACGGTGTCCAACGGTGTCCAACGATGTCCAACGATGTCCAACGGTGTCCCACGTTGTCCCACGTTGTCCCACGGTGTCCAACGGTGTCCAACGGTGTCCCACGATGTCCACCGATGTCCAACGGTGTCCAACGGTGTCCAACGGTGTCCAACGGTGTCCAACGATATCCAACGATGTCCAACGATGTCCAACGGTGTCCAACGGTGTCCCACGGTGTCCAACGGTGTCCCACGTTGTCCCACGTTGTCCCACGTTGTCCCACGTTGTCCCACGTTGTCCCACGTTGTCCCACGTTGTCCCACGTTGTCCCACGGTGTCCAACGGTGTCCAACGATGTCCAACGGTGTCCAACGGTGTCCCACGATGTCCACCGATGTCCAACGGTGTCCAACGGTGTCCAACGGTGTCCAACGGTGTCCAACGTTGTCCCACGTTGTCCCACGTTGTCCCACGTTGTCCAACGGTGTCCCACGGTGTCCAACGGTGTCCCACGTTGTCCCACGTTGTCCCACGTTGTCCCACGGTGTCCCACGTTGTCCCACGTTGTCCCACGGTGTCCAACGGTGTCCAACGATGTCCAACGGTGTCCAACGGTGTCCCACGATGTCCACCGATGTCCAACGGTGTCCAACGGTGTCCAACGGTGTCCAACGGTGTCCAACGATGTCCAACGATGTCCAACGGTGTCCCACGTTGTCCCACGTTGTCCCACGTTGTCCCACGTTGTCCCACGTTGTCCCACGTTGTCCAACGATGTCCAACGGTGTCCCACGTTGTCCCACGTTGTCCCACGTTGTCCCACGTTGTCCCACGATGTCCCACGTTGTCCAACGATGTCCAACGGTGTCCCACGTTGTCCCACGTTGTCCTACGTTGTCCCACGTTGTCCCACGTTGTCCCACGTTGTCCCACGTTGTCCCACGTTGTCCCACGGTGTCCAACGGTGTCCCACGTTGTCCCACGTTGTCCCACGGTGTCCAACGATGTCCAACGGTGTCCAACGGTGTCCCACGGTGTCCCACGTTGTCCCACGTTGTCCCACGGTGTCCAACGATGTCCAACGGTGTCCCACGTTGTCCCACGTTGTCCCACGTTGTCCCACGTTGTCCCACGTTGTCCCACGTTGTCCCACGCTGTCCCACGTTGTCCCACGATGTCCCACGTTGTCCAACGATGTCCAACGGTGTTCCACGTTGTCCCACGTTGTCCTACGTTGTCCCACGTTGTCCCACGTTGTCCCACGTTGTCCAACGGTGTCCAACGGTGTCCAACGATGTCCAACGATGTCCAACGGTGTCCCACGTTGTCCCACGTTGTCCCACGTTGTCCCACGTTGTCCCACGTTGTCCCACGTTGTCCAACGATGTCCAACGGTGTCCCACGTTGTCCCACGGTGTCCCACGGTGTCCCACGTTGTCCCACGTTGTCCCACGGTGTCCAACGATGTCCAACGGTGTCCCACGTTGTCCCACGTTGTCCCACGTTGTCCCACGTTGTCCCACGTTGTCCCACGTTGTCCCACGTTGTCCCACGTTGTCCCACGTTGTCCCACGTTGTCCCACGATGTCCCACGTTGTCCAACGATGTCCAACGGTGTCCCACGTTGTCCCACGTTGTCCCACGTTGTCCCACGTTGTCCCACGGTGTCCAACGATGTCCAACGGTGTCCCACGTTGTCCCACGTTGTCCCACGTTGTCCCACGTTGTCCCACGTTGTCCCACGATGTCCCACGTTGTCCCACGTTGTCCCACGTTGTCCTACGTTGTCCCACGTTGTCCCACGTTGTCCCACGGTGTCCAACGGTGTCCCACGTTGTCCCACGTTGTCCCACGTTGCCCCCCGGTGTCCAACGATGTCCAACGGTGTCCCACGTTTTCCACGTTGTCCCACGTTGTCCCACGTTGTCCCACGGTGTCCAACGATGTCCAACGGTGTCCAACGATGCCCAACGGTGTCCCACGTTGTCCAACGGTGTCCCACGTTGTCCCACGTTGTCCCACGTTGTCCCACGTTGTCCCACGATGTCCCACGTTGTCCCACGTTGTCCCACGTTGTCCCACGTTGTCCCACGGTGTCCAACGATATCCAACGGTGTCCAACGATGTCCAACGGTGTCCCACGTTGTCCCACGTTGTCCCACGTTGTCCCACGATGTCCCACGGTGTCCAACGATGTCCAACGGTGTCCAACGGTGTCCCACGGTGTCCAACGATGTCCAACGGTGTCCCACGGTGTCCAACGATATCCAACGGTGTCCAACGATGTCCAACGGTGTCCCACGTTGTCCCACGTTGTCCCACGTTGTCCCACGTTGTCCCACGTTGTCCCACGTTGTCCCACGTTGTCCCACGTTGTCCCACGTTGTCCCACGTTGTCCCACGTTGTCCCACGTTGTCCCACGGTGTCCAACGGTGTCCCACGTTGTCCCACGTTGTCCCACGGTGTCCAACGATGTCCAACGGTGTCCAACGGTGTCCCACGTTGTCCCACGTTGTCCCACGATGTCCCACGTTGTCCAACGATGTCCAACGGTGTTCCACGTTGTCCCACGTTGTCCTACGTTGTCCCACGTTGTCCCACGTTGTCCCACGTTGTCCAACGGTGTCCAACGGTGTCCAACGATGTCCAACGATGTCCAACGGTGTCCCACGTTGTCCCACGTTGTCCCACGTTGTCCCACGTTGTCCCACGTTGTCCCACGTTGTCCAACGATGTCCAACGGTGTCCCACGTTGTCCCACGTTGTCCCACGTTGTCCCACGTTGTCCCACGATGTCCCACGTTGTCCAACGATGTCCAACGGTGTCCCACGTTGTCCCACGTTGTCCTACGTTGTCCCACGTTGTCCCACGTTGTCCCACGTTGTCCCACGTTGTCCCACGTTGTCCCACGGTGTGCAACGGTGTCCCACGTTGTCCCACGTTGTCCCACGGTGTCCAACGATGTCCAACGGTGTCCAACGGTGTCCCACGGTGTCCCACGTTGTCCCACGTTGTCCCACGGTGTCCAACGATGTCCAACGGTGTCCCACGTTGTCCCACGTTGTCCCACGTTGTCCCACGTTGTCCCACGTTGTCCCACGGTGTCCAACGGTGTCCCACGTTGTCCCACGTTGTCCCACGTTGCCCCCCGGTGTCCAACGATGTCCAACGGTGTCCCACGTTGTCCACGTTGTCCCACGTTGTCCCACGTTGTCCCACGGTGTCCAACGATGTCCAACGGTGTCCAACGATGCCCAACGGTGTCCCACGTTGTCCAACGGTGTCCCACGTAGTCCCACGTTGTCCCACGTTGTCCCACGTTGTCCCACGATGTCCCACGTTGTCCCACGTTGTCCCACGTTGTCCCACGTTGTCCCACGTTGTCCCACGGTGTCCAACGATGTCCAACGGTGTCCAACGGTGTCCAACGATGTCCAACGGTGTCCAACGGTGTCCCACGGTGTCCAACGGTGTCCATCGGTGTCCCACGGTGTCCAACGGTGTCCCACGTTGTCCCACGTTGTCCCACGTTGTCCCACGTTGTCCCACGATGTCCCACGTTGTCCAACGATGTCCAACGGTGTCCCACGGTGTCCCACGTTGTCCCACGGTGTCCAACGGTGTCCCACGTTGTCCCACGATGTCCCACGGTGTCCAACGGTGTCCAACGGTGTCCCACGGTGTCCAACGATGTCCAACGGTGTCCCACGGTGTCCAACGATATCCAACGGTGTCCAACGATGTCCAACGGTGTCCCACGTTGTCCCACGGTGTCCAACGGTGTCCCACGTTGTCCCACGTTGTCCCACGGTGTCCAACGATATCCAACGGTGTCCAACGATGTCCAACGGTGTCCCACGTTGTCCCACGGTGTCCAACGGTGTCCCACGTTGTCCCACGGTGTCCAACGGTGTCCCACGTTGTCCCACGTTGTCCCACGTTGTCCCACGTTGTCCCACGATGTCCCACGTTGTCCAACGATGTCCAACGGTGTCCCACGTTGTCCCACGTTGTCCCACGGTGTCCAACGGTGTCCCACGTTGTCCCACGATGTCCCACGGTGTCCAACGATGTCCAACGGTGTCCAACGGTGTCCCACGGTGTCCAACGATGTCCAACGGTGTCCAACGGTGTCCCACGGTGTCCAACGGTGTCCCACGTTGTCCCACGTTGTCCCACGATGTCCCACGGTGTCCAACGGTGTCCAACGGTGTCCCACGGTGTCCAACGATGTCCAACGGTGTCCCACGGTGTCCAACGATATCCAACGGTGTCCAACGATGTCCAACGGTGTCCCACGTTGTCCCACGGTGTCCAACGGTGTCCCACGTTGTCCCACGTTGTCCCACGTTGTCCCACGTTGTCCCACGGTGTCCAACGATGTCCAACGGTGTCCAACGGTGTCCAACGATGTCCAACGGTGTCCAACGGTGTCCCACGGTGTCCAACGGTGTCCAACGGTGTCCCACGGTGTCCAACGGTGTCCCACGTTGTCCCACGTTGTCCCACGTTGTCCCACGTTGTCCCACGATGTCCCACGTTGTCCAACGATGTCCAACGGTGTCCCACGGTGTCCCACGTTGTCCCACGGTGTCCAACGGTGTCCCACGTTGTCCCACGATGTCCCACGGTGTCCAACGGTGTCCAACGGTGTCCCACGGTGTCCAACGATGTCCAACGGTGTCCCACGGTGTCCAACGATATCCAACGGTGTCCAACGATGTCCAACGGTGTCCCACGTTGTCCCACGGTGTCCAACGGTGTCCCACGTTGTCCCACGTTGTCCCACGGTGTCCAACGATATCCAACGGTGTCCAACGATGTCCAACGGTGTCCCACGTTGTCCCACGGTGTCCAACGGTGTCCCACGTTGTCCCACGGTGTCCAACGGTGTCCCACGTTGTCCCACGTTGTCCCACGTTGTCCCACGTTGTCCCACGATGTCCCACGTTGTCCAACGATGTCCAACGGTGTCCCACGTTGTCCCACGTTGTCCCACGGTGTCCAACGGTGTCCCACGTTGTCCCACGATGTCCCACGGTGTCCAACGATGTCCAACGGTGTCCAACGGTGTCCCACGGTGTCCAACGATGTCCAACGGTGTCCAACGGTGTCCCACGGTGTCCAACGGTGTCCCACGTTGTCCCACGTTGTCCCACGGTGTCCAACGATGTCCAACGGTGTCCAACGGTGTCCAACGGTGTCCCACGGTGTCCAACGGTGTCCCACGTTGTCCCACGTTGTCCCACGTTGTCCCACGTTGTCCCACGTTGTCCCACGTTGTCCCACGTTGTCCCACGTTGTCCCACGATGTCCCACGTTGTCCCACGTTGTCCCACGTTGTCCCACGTTGTCCCACGTTGTCCCACGTTGTCCCACGTTGTCCCACGGTATCCAACGATGTCCAACGGTGTCCAACGGTGTCCCACGTTGTCCCACGTTGTCCTACGTTGTCCCACGTTGTCCCACGTTGTCCCACGTTGTCCCACGTTGTCCCACGGTGTCCAACGGTGTCCCACGTTGTCCCACGTTGTCCCACGGTGTCCAACGATATCCAACGGTGTCCAACGATGTCCAACGGTGTCCCACGTTGTCCCACGTTGTCCCACGTTGTCCCACGATGTCCCACGGTGTCCAACGATGTCCAACGGTGTCCAACGGTGTCCCACGGTGTCCAACGATGTCCAACGGTGTCCAACGGTGTCCCACGGTGTCCAACGGTGTCCCACGTTGTCCCACGTTGTCCCACGGTGTCCAACGATGTCCAACGGTGTCCAACGGTGTCCCACGGTGTCCCACGTTGTCCCACGTTGTCCCACGGTGTCCAACGATGTCCAACGGTGTCCCACGTTGTCCCACGTTGTCCCACGTTGTCCCACGTTGTCCCACGTTGTCCCACGTTGTCCCACGTTGCCCCCCGGTGTCCAACGATGTCCAACGGTGTCCCACGTTGTCCCACGTTGTCCCACGTTGTCCCCACGTTGTCCCACGGTGTCCAACGATGTCCAACGGTGTCCAACGATGCCCAACGGTGTCCCACGTTGTCCAACGGTGTCCCACGTTGTCCCACGTTGTCCCACGTTGTCCCACGTTGTCCCACGATGTCCCACGTTGTCCCACGTTGTCCCACGTTGTCCCACGTTGTCCCACGTTGTCCCACGGTGTCCAACGATGTCCAACGGTGTCCCACGTTGTCCAACGGTGTCCCACGTTGTCCCACGTTGTCCCACGTTGTCCCACGTTGTCCCACGATGTCCCACGGTGTCCAACGATGTCCAACGGTGTCCAACGGTGTCCCACGGTGTCCCACGTTGTCCCACGTTGTCCCACGGTGTCCAACGGTGTCCAACGGTGTCCAACGGTGTCCAACGATGTCCAACGGTGTCCAACGGTGTCCCACGGTGTCCAACGGTGTCCAACGGTGTCCCACGGTGTCCAACGGTGTCCCACGTTGTCCCACGTTGTCCCACGTTGTCCCACGTTGTCCCACGATGTCCCACGTTGTCCAACGATGTCCAACGGTGTCCCACGTTGTCCCACGTTGTCCTACGTTGTCCCACGTTGTCCCACGTTGTCCCACGTTGTCCCACGTTGTCCCACGGTGTCCAACGGTGTCCCACGTTGTCCCACGTTGTCCCACGGTGTCCAACGATATCCAACGGTGTCCAACGATGTCCAACGGTGTCCCACGTTGTCCAACGGTGTCCCACGTTGTCCCACGTTGTCCCACGTTGTCCCACGTTGTCCCACGTTGTCCAACGATGTCCAACGGTGTCCCACGTTGTCCCACGTTGTCCCACGTTGTCCCACGTTGTCCCACGATGTCCCACGTTGTCCAACGATGTCCAACGGTGTCCCACGTTGTCCCACGTTGTCCTACGTTGTCCCACGTTGTCCCACGTTGTCCCACGTTGTCCCACGTTGTCCCACGTTGTCCCACGTTGTCCCACGGTGTCCAACGGTGTCCCACGTTGTCCCACGTTGTCCCACGGTGTCCAACGATGTCCAACGGTGTCCAACGGTGTCCCACGGTGTCCCACGTTGTCCCACGTTGTCCCACGGTGTCCAACGATGTCCAACGGTGTCCCACGTTGTCCCACGTTGTCCCACGTTGTCCCACGTTGTCCCACGTTGTCCCACGTTGTCCCACGTTGTCCCACGTTGTCCCACGATGTCCCACGTTGTCCAACGATGTCCAACGGTGTTCCACGTTGTCCCACGTTGTCCTACGTTGTCCCACGTTGTCCCACGTTGTCCCACGTTGTCCAACGGTGTCCAACGGTGTCCAACGATGTCCAACGATGTCCAACGGTGTCCCACGTTGTCCCACGTTGTCCCACGTTGTCCCACGTTGTCCCACGTTGTCCCACGTTGTCCAACGATGTCCAACGGTGTCCCACGTTGTCCCACGTTGTCCCACGGTGTCCAACGATGTCCAACGGTGTCCCACGTTGTCCCACGTTGTCCCACGTTGTCCCACGTTGTCCCACGTTGTCCCACGTTGTCCCACGTTGTCCCACGTTGTCCCACGTTGTCCCACGTTGTCCCACGATGTCCCACGTTGTCCAACGATGTCCAACGGTGTCCCACGTTGTCCCACGTTGTCCCACGTTGTCCCACGTTGTCCCACGGTGTCCAACGATGTCCAACGGTGTCCCACGTTGTCCCACGGTGTCCAACGGTGTCCAACGATGTCCAACGGTGTCCAACGGTGTCCCACGATGTCCACCGATGTCCAACGGTGTCCAACGGTGTCCAACGGTGTCCAACGATGTCCAACGATGTCCAACGGTGTCCCACGTTGTCCCACGTTGTCCCACGTTGTCCCACGTTATCCCACGTTGTCCCACGTTGTCCAACGATGTCCAACGGTGTCCCACGTTGTCCCACGTTGTCCCACGTTGTCCCACGTTGTCCCACGATGTCCCACGTTGTCCAACGATGTCCAACGGTGTCCCACGTTGTCCCACGTTGTCCTACGTTGTCCCACGTTGTCCCACGTTTGTCCCACGTTGTCCCACGTTGTCCCACGTTGTCCCACGGTGTCCAACGGTGTCCCACGTTGTCCCACGGTGTCCCACGTTGTCCCACGTTGTCCCACGTTGTCCCACGTTGTCCCACGGTGTCCAACGGTGTCCAACGATGTCCAACGGTGTCCAACGGTGTCCCACGATGTCCACCGATGTCCAACGGTGTCCAACGGTGTCCAACGGTGTCCAACGGTGTCCAACGATGTCCAACGATGTCCAACGATGTCCAACGGTGTCCAACGGTGTCCCACGGTGTCCAACGGTGTCCCACGTTGTCCCACGTTGTCCCACGTTGTCCCACGTTGTCCCACGTTGTCCCACGTTGTCCCACGTTGTCCCACGTTGTCCCACGGTGTCCAACGGTGTCCAACGGTGTCCCACGATGTCCACCGATGTCCAACGGTGTCCAACGGTGTCCAACGGTGTCCAACGGTGTCCAACGATGTCCAACGATGTCCAACGATGTCCAACGGTGTCCAACGGTGTCCCACGGTGTCCAACGGTGTCCCACGTTGTCCCACGTTGTCCCACGTTGTCCCACGTTGTCCCACGTTGTCCCACGTTGTCCCACGTTGTCCCACGTTGTCCCACGGTGTCCAACGGTGTCCAACGATGTCCAACGGTGTCCAACGGTGTCCCACGATGTCCACCGATGTCCAACGGTGTCCAACGGTGTCCAACGGTGTCCAACGGTGTCCAACGTTGTCCCACGTTGTCCCACGTTGTCCCACGTTGTCCAACGGTGTCCCACGGTGTCCAACGGTGTCCCACGTTGTCCCACGTTGTCCCACGTTGTCCCACGGTGTCCCACGTTGTCCCACGTTGTCCCACGGTGTCCAACGGTGTCCAACGATGTCCAACGGTGTCCAACGGTGTCCCACGATGTCCACCG